>NW_001884572.1:111988-345059 GCF_000146915.1 Parastagonospora nodorum SN15 | reverse complement strand
CACGGATAAACCGCAAAGTCATGCGTTTCGCGAATCCACCAGAGAAAACATTATTCACAAACAGAATTGATTTGCTGACGTATCAAGACATCGAAGGCACACAGAATCCAATGACCGGAAACGTTCGCGATCGCTTTCCACTTCCTCCATCAACGGACTTTCTGAGGCACTCACGAGTACCAAGTGGTAGTACCGTAAAACATCCTGAAGATCAAGCCGCTCAAAACATTCTCGCTCCTGGACCGCAGGGCTCGGGCATACATCCACCTCTGCTCGGTCGTACGCAGCTCGGCATGCCTGCGGTTACGCCATACTCTCAGCAGTCTACGCACGAGATGATACAGCGTCAGGTTCGGGCCGCTCGAAACATGAATCTGGGTCTGCAATACCCAAGCAGCCATGGCAATGGCATGGCGTACCCGGTCTCCGCCGGTTCAGATATGCGTACAAGTGTGAACCTTGGACAAGACGGCTGGGCTCCAACGCAGTCACACAGTTCTGCGCAAAACAGCGGTCGTCCTAGCCTGCCTTTTGTCGTCACGGATAATTTCGCGCCACGTCCAGGTTTTCAGATGCCAAACATCAACACGGCTGGACTGGACGTACCTTCTCGAGAGGAGATGACTTTCGAGGATCATATGCGTCTCTCGGCTCCTGGTTCGCGTGTATCATCTCGTCAGCCTTCAGTTGTGGATGGAGGTCCTTCAGCCCCTGTATCACGAAATACATCACGTCGGGCATCTCGTCAGTCATCTGGAGAACACTTGCGCTTGTCGCTGAACAGCAGTGCTTCAGGACCAGCTGAAGGCGGCGGCGGCAACAGCAACAGTGAAGACATACATCGCCTAATAGTCAAGCTCCCCATGCCCGCGCGAGCTGAAACACAAGGTACGATGCCACGGCATTCTCTGTCTAATTAGAACTAACGAGAAGCTACAGCTTTCCTTCGAGCCCATCGCCCAGGCCGGCCACCCAGGCAATCCCACCATCCGCCTGCGTATCCACAGCAACACCTATGACGACCACGGGACTCCAATCTTCTCCATCCTTACCATGCGCTTGCATGACTTCTTCGGCCCGCGCCTTGAATACTACTGCGCCCAGCGCGGCAAGCGCTACGGTACGGACTGGAAGTTCATCTTCAAGTACCCAGCTCCTATGCCCCTCCACCCTAACCGCGAGAAGTTCTTCGACATCAAGTACAACATGAAGCCCGCCGGCTGCTACGACAAAGGCTACCCAGGCTGCTCGATGCGCGACGGTGATATGTTGTTGGTGGTCACTCGTCGCGCCAGTAGTGCGTCTGACGACAACGATGCTGAGCTCGGCACCCAAATTGAGTGTCAGCGCATCTGTATCCAGAACGGCGAGACGGAGATATGGCAAGCCCCAGACATCAACAGCGAGTGGTACCGCAATGCAGACGCGGACCTTGCCAATACGCGTCGCCAGCTAGCCATGTACCACAACGACCTGGTACAGTTGCGCGCTATGCAGGCTCACCGCGAGAATACGGTTACGGGCCTACAAGCACAGAACATGCAGCTCAAGGGTGAGATTGAGATGTTGAGACAGGCTCGATTGCCGTATGCTGCTGCTCCTCCGCCACAGTATAGTGAGCAGGATCAGTATGCGCGTTATGGCGGACATGTCAATGGGCTTCCTCAGCCTCATGGTCTTTCTGGCGGTTATACGCAGACTCGTTCGGGCTTTCCTCCGGGCTCGGTGGCCAACTTTCTCCAGGCGCAGAACATTGCGGATGCGAGGCGTCGCGCGGCGGTGAGTGGTGCGGCGGATCAGGTCGGTGCCGAGCAGGAGGAGTAAGTGCGTGCTCTTACTTAGTGGGGGCTTAAGCGTCTACATAAGAGCATGTCATTTTTCTCTCCCGGTGCGGTGGCAAAGCCACACGGAGCGATTGCGGAACGATGCAGGGGATGATTGGATAGACGGTGTATATGGAACAGCTGTGTAAACACCGCTGCTACGTGGATTTGTACACTTACAGCACCATCGCAGTCGCACAGCTATGCATCTAAGTACATGAGTACAAAAAAAATCATAAAAATAGTGTTCGTTGTACAAAGCGTGTAGTTTTGACGCGAACTGCCGTCAACTGTGCATTAGTACTGGAAAGCCTTGCAAGCATGCAATCTTTTTAGGATCGGATATTTGCCCGCTCTAGATCAGATCACCCGACTGCAGACCCAGTGTAAACCTAACATACTGTAATGATACACGAAGATATTCTGGATCATTTGCTCAACATGAACAACCTATAACCCCTCGAATCTCCTCTCCTTCTTCGTACTCAAGCCCATGGGAGCGCCAAACGCCATTCTCCCGACCTCATTCTCGGCCCTCTCGTCCCCGATGAACCCCTTACAAGCAGCAGCCGCGTTCCTCCACTGCTTGTCTCCTTCTGTGGCACCTAGTATCTCCGCATACGCTGTACCCGCCTTGACCATGATCTCTGCACCCAGCCAATGAGAGAACGGTTTCTTGATAAAGCTGTAGATAGCCAACGCTAGCAGTCCGAAAAGATGCGCACTCAAGAGTACAGAGCCGACGATAATGCCAGCCATCGATAATGAGGTTCTGATTGTGACGGTGCTTTCACGACTTTCCTCGGTGGTCGCCTGTTGGATGTGTATCATGGTATCATTGGATGTAAGAGACGCAGGGTACGTGTACGGAGCGAGAATTCTGGCTCTACTGATATATGTATTAGAAATACGGCACGGGCGTCCGTGATTCCGAGCTACGCAAGTACTTAGTACGGCGAATTGGCAAAGCCAGCAATGTTGCCGTTGCTGCTGTATCATCCATTCTGCCGGCCTTAGTCATCCTGGGCCTCTACTTCGTGAAGCGTATGATTGTGAGAATCGGGCTTGTGATCCTTTTCACAGCAATCTTCTCTGTCGCGCTTGCAGTGTTCACATCTGCTCGCAAAGTGGAAATCATCTCTGCAACAGCAGCGTATGTGAGTCGCTTGGGGTTTTTAGGAAACGAGCTAATATCATTGCAGTTTCGCCGCTGTCGAGGTGGTCTTCATTGGTAGTAGTAGCACCAATGGTACTGGATAGCAGGAACCTTCTTGATCAATTCTCGAGTGTTATATGCTGTAGTTGAAGTGAGTGACAAGATAGCAATATCCACGAGCCAAAAGCAATGACCAATAATCCTGAGATGCTGCAATGCCTGCGTTCTATTGCGTGTGATAAAGGAGCTGCTTCGGCTCAAATGGTGTCAGAAACCGCAGACACTTTTCGGCAATGTACCGCCGCCAGTATTGAATTCTTCTGATCGGACTCAAGTTGCAGGTTTATGTGGAGCGAGTAATGATTAGCATATGAGACGTAGGGTACATATCATGACGTGGACGGTGGCTATGATCAGCAGAGCTATGTAAGCGGCACAGATTCGATCAACCCTAACTTCAATTATAAGTTACCCCTCTCCTTTCTGCAGCAAAACTCACTCATGTAGTACATTACGCAGCGGTCAATGTTCTCGCTATAGACATCCTATACCTACATGCCGCTAAGACGCTAACTTATCTACATGTGGACGTGTGTTCAAAAACAACCATGGAAGCTAACTTCTTTAGTGATTAGAATACCTCACACAAAGATCAAAATATGCGCAGAAAAGTAGAATTTGGTAGAGTTCCAAAGGCAATGCGACCGCTCTCCTGTCTGACGTTTGGATAATGGCAAAAGTGGTACCTCCGCGCGATCCAACCTCCGAAAGCTGCGATCACACCTATACATCATACCTCCGCAGTAAGAAAGACCCAAGAACAATCCACGCGACACATGTATGTACCGTCTAAGACGCTGTGGACCGATCACTCTTCCTACGATAAATCCAGTTGGAGTTGCCTAAAGAAGCGTAGCGTGCTCTGGCCTTATTCCCCACAAGCATCCTCCGCCCGCCGTGATTTGTCAACGGCAAGATCGCCCCAAAAGGAAGCTTCTCCAAGCTTTGCCAATCAACAACCAAGCCTTAGACACCCTTGTGCATAACAATACAGAGAGGGCGGCAATTTCGGCTACATTAGGAAGCCGGTTCATATAGCTCCTAAGCTACGTTATCTGTACTGGAAGGTGGAAGGATGCTCCCACTTAGACGGATTGCAACATTGGCCAACGAGCACAGGTGACCTGGATGGCGTGTCGCTAACGCGCATGCGATGCTGGACCTATTTGGGCAGGTACCAGGTACATGATGATGCAAGGGGAACATCGACGGACCATAAGAGTGGTTGGTTGTCTTCTACTCATTGTTGTGCCAGCCGCTCGTTCGCTCTTGTCATCACTATGTACACCCATCAGGTGCTTTCTTGGGTCGCGCTTTTGGCGACTGCTTGCGTCGCACGTCCAACCAGCGATGTTGACTTCAGCAAGGCCGTTGTGGAGAAGCTGGATGCTGCGCCTGTTGGTTGGGTGAAGGATGCTTCTGCAAACCTGGACAAAGATTCGACGTCGATTACTCTCAAGGTCCATCTTGTGAACAAGGATATGGACAAGTTCCACGATCTTGCCATGAACGTACGTCTATACCCAGAATAGTAGCCTGATTAGAATCAAGCTAATATGAACGAACAGATTGCTACTCCAGGACATGCAGAATACGGCAACCATCTTGACCACGAAACCATCCTTGCTATGATCGCACCGAAGCAGGAGTCCACTGATCTTGTCATGCAATGGCTCACGAGTGAAAACCTGAGCCCCGAAACCAAGATCACGACGAAGGGCGATTATGTCACCATTGAGGCTAACGTAAAGACAATTGAGAAGTTACTGGACGCAGAGTACAGCGTTTTCGGTACGTGCAGACCCATGCCAAAAGCCCCCTCCTTCCCATTCTAACCAACAACAGTCCGTCCTGGAAGCAACGAGAAGGCCCTCAGAACCCTCAAATACAGCCTGCCAGCCAGCCTGAAAAGCCATGTAGACATGGTCCAACCCACCACCTTCTTTGGCCTCAAGCAACTACGCTCTACGATCTCCGAGCACCACGAAATCAAGGATGACAACAACAACAAAGCCGCCCAAGCCGTCACCGGCTGCACCGGCACCCGCATAACCCCAACCTGTCTCGCCAACCTCTACAACTTCGCGTCCGCCAAGGTCCAAACCGTCGGCCTCCTGGGCATCGCCGGCTTCCTCGAAGAATACGCCATCAAAGCGGATTTCACCACCTTCCTAAACAGCTACGCCTACTTCTCCAACAAGGCCAAATCCTTCACCTGCGCCGCCGTCAACGGCGGCACGTGCCCCAGCTCCCCACCCGGCATCGAAGCAAACCTCGACGTCCAGTACGCCGGCTCGATATCCACATCTGTGCCGAATACGTACTACAGCACCGCAGGCCGCGGGCAGTTTCTGGGCTCCGGGAGCAATACGAATGAGCCGTATCTCGAGTTTTTGAACTACTTGCTCGCACTGCCTGCTGCACAGTTGCCTAACACGCTATCGATCTCGTATGGCGACGACGAAGCGACTGTCCCGCTTGCGTACGCGACGAATGCGTGCAATCTCTTCTCCCAGCTAGGTGCGAGGGGCGTGTCGATTCTCGTGTCCTCGGGCGATTCGGGCGTGGGGTCGACGTGCAGTGTGAACGGCAAGGCGCAGTTTACTACCGCGTTCCCCGCTGCGTGTCCGTGGGTCACCACTGTCGGCGGAACTACTGGTAACTCGCCCGAAGCAGCGTGGACGAGTGGTGGTGGCGGGTTTTCAGAAATCTTTGGACGCCCGTCTTACCAGGACGCTGCGGTGTCCAAGTGGTTGAGTACGGACACGACGCACACTGCTGTGACGAAGTACTTCAATGCTTCGGGCCGCGCGTATCCGGACATTTCTGCGCAGGCGACGAACTTCGTTATCATTGCTGGTGGAAGCGCGCAGTCGGTGTCTGGGACTTCGTGCTCGGCGCCGGCGACGGCGGGTATCATTCAGTTGTTGAATAGTGGGCGTATTGCGGCTGGGAAGAAGGGGCTTGGGTTCTTGAACCCGTGGCTGTACGGTACAGCTAGCAGTGGGTTTACTGATATCAAGACTGGAAAGATTACCGGATGTGGTGGGCAGATCTCTGGAGCTGGGTTCAGTGCGGTGAGTGGATGGGATCCAGCGACGGGCTGGGGAACGCCCAACTATGGTTCTCTGCTCACATTTGCGACTTCAACTGCTTAGACGGCGGACCGGTAGTAGGATATGCAACTACAATCTGATTATTATACAACAATGCAGCCTCTCTCTTCGAACAGGGGCTATGGTATCAATGTTCCCAAAACGACTCAAAAAAATGCAAGCCCCAATCTTTGCGCCAATGCAGACGCTGGTGATGCATCAAAACGCCCAAGCCATATACAATATCAAACACGACACCATTGCATCTATTCCTCATCATAGCCCTTGGCCTTCTCGCACTTTACTGACACAAGCTCTGTCTCGCCTTTGTCATCCACGACAAGCGCAGTCAGATGTCCACCGCTGGCACAACCAGTGTCCAGCCCCTTCGTGTATTTATGTATATTCAATCCGCGCTTTCGGTTGTGGCCGTAGATAACCGTAGTGCGCTGATGTTCCTTAAGCTTCTCCTGTTGGTGGTTCCAGAACTTCTCCCAGGGTGTGCCACTGTGTTTCGACGATGGGATGCGCGTCTTGAGATCGATTGTGCGCATGTTCATAACATGTA
Source organism: Parastagonospora nodorum SN15 (assembly GCF_000146915.1). Classification (NCBI taxonomy): domain Eukaryota; kingdom Fungi; phylum Ascomycota; class Dothideomycetes; order Pleosporales; family Phaeosphaeriaceae; genus Parastagonospora; species Parastagonospora nodorum. The sequence goes on along the minus strand of NW_001884572.1, from coordinate 338,357 downwards.
CAGGATCTTGCTTCTCAAGCGGGGTATCAGGTACGAGGCCGGCGTGGACGGAGACGAGGTTGCCGAGATTCGGGACGTGGCCGACGCGTAGGATGACGGGGCATTGTTGTAGGAACACGAGGTCCTTGCGAGATAATTTCTTGGCGAGCTTGAGCAATTTCTTGTCGCCGTTGGAGTGCGATGCGGAGTCGACAAAGTCAAGAGGATGCTCGTCATCCGCGGATGAGGGATGGATCTGTTCGGCGCCGGCGATGGTGAGGAGGAGCTTGTCTTCCCAGTTGCCGCGGACGCAAGAGGCGCCGAGCTGGCGGACCATTTTGATGACGCCAGGCGAGTCGGGGCCTGTCTTTCGTTAGCATGAGATGATACTGTGGAAATGGTTGCCCTACCCTTCGTGATCATGTCGCCAGCCAGGACGAGATGATCATGCTTGTGTCGGAAATCAACCTTGTTCAGCAAATGCTGCAGCTCCTCCTTGCAGCCGTGCACATCGCCCACAAAGATGAGTCGCTTCCCCTTCTTAGGGAGATGCTCCTCGTCCATATCCTTGACCTGGATCATGTCCTTGAAATCCGGGCGCAGGTTGCTGCCATAGCCCATCGCCGGTGCCTCGTCCATCAGCTTGATTTCGTACCGTATTGCGGCGCGCCGTGGCCCAAAGTATGTGCACCAGCTTAGTAGGATTAAGACTGCGACACCAAAGGCGGCGAGTAGGTTGCGCTTGACGCGTCGTGGAACGTTGTCGAGTCTGTTCTGCCACTTGACGGGGATCAGGAAGTCATCGTCTTTGCCGTAGAAGCTGTCTTCCTCATCAGAAACGTCTAAATCATGGCGGTGGTCTGGTATCAGGTCGATGAGGGGAGTGTGGGCTTTCGACGCATACGGATTATCGCGGTAATACGTCATCGGTGCGGTAACCCTCGAGGAAGCGATGCGCGGTTGGACAGGGGCTTCAAAAGCGCGTGAAGATGTTCCAGGACGCTGTGGAATGCAGGAATGTATATTCCGCGCCTTGGAGTATTACTGAGAGAGGCAGCTTGCGTGTCGCGCTTGCTAAACGCTATTGATCAGGGACAAAGCGAATGCGGCTTTTTCTGGCCGCCAAAGTTTCTCTGGGGGTTGCGAGCATGTGATGACGCCGGAGCGTGATGCAGCGAAGGAGTGACTGAAGTGCTGATGCTTGTGAAGAGGTCTGAAGCAGCTACGGCGCGCTTCACCGCACGCCCCTGCCCTTTCATGGTGTCGTCGCTCTTCTAGGCAGAGACGATCAGCAAAAGGCTTGGCCGGGGTTGGCAGCCACGTGCCGTTAGTTCCGGGGTTAAGGTAACCTAGCGCGGAGCCTCATCGCTTGTGCGTCCCATCTACCTTCACACGGACTCTCTGGTGTCCTGCAAAAGTTTGGACATTTCATCAGCTCAGCTTCTCCCTACATACTTTGTCGTCAAATTGGCACGTTTTGGACTTGGCATTAGGTGCTACTCGGCAACCATCTTACCTGCACCCTGATAATCATGCCACTCAAAGCCACAACACTTCACCAAATATGATTAATGCTTATCGTCTCGCCTCTCCAGCAAGCACTGTCGACGGTATGGGTGAAGTCGTAGTCTTCGGCGAAGCTCAAGTAGGCAAAACATGCTTCATAGACATGGTAGGACACCTCATCTAGCCTAAACCATGTATCACTTTAGCTGGTGCATCAAATATCTTGCTGTTACGTTGACATCTCCAAAACAGCTCACCCAAGGCCGCCACTTCGCGCAATACATGGGGGTAGGACTTGAAGACAGTCTTCATCGGATGACCATCAATGGCGAAGTCGTGGAGGCTTACTTCACCGACCTCAGCTCCACCACGCTCAGAACAGCGGATGCAAACTTCAGCCCCGAAATTTTCATACAAAGTCTCTCGGGTGCTGTTGGCGTCGTTCTGCTGTACGATATCACATCTCTAGAAAGCTTCGAGCACATCACGGAGCAAAGCTATGCTTATGCTTGCATGTGTAGCAATTACATGGGCGAGAATGCTGGTGACAGAATCCGCGAGTACATCTTAGTCGGCAACAAGAAAGACATAGTTGAGAAAGAGCCTGAGAAGAGGCAGATTGATGAAGAACTAGCAGCAGAATGGGCGCAAAGTCAGGGCATGCGACATGTAGAGCTGACCACGCACAAGAGAGAGGACGTAGAGAAAGCCGTCCATGATCTGATGCGATCCATCATGCGGGCGAAAGAGTTTGCTAAAAAGGAGAAAGCCAGAGGTAAAGCACCGAGAATCAAAGATCACAGTGACATCACTACCAAAGCGAAAATCAAGCAAGCTTTGGGTATGCGCAAGAGCGATGCTTGAGAATTGATGGGCATCCAGAACAGCCGCACCAGTACCCACTACGCGAACCCCACCTTTACCCCACATCCTCCAGTACCTGCATACAGACCCACCGTTCGAGATCGCCAGGCAGTCCAGAAGATCGCGCTAGAGCCGAGCGAAGCAGAATCTCAAATACCCTTGGAGATCCAAGACTGTATCAATGACGTAGGACGGAAATATCTCCGCAACATGAGTACATCAATCCTACGACGAGCACGCCGTGCAAAGATGCAACTAACGCTCAGAACGATATCCCCTCGTTTCCACACCATCTCGTAATATACCAGCCATGTCCACTTCAGCAATGCAACCTCTAATCCTCATCTCCGCCACCCCCTCCCCTTTTGCCCGAATGAACCGCATCGCCCTCGCTCTAAAATCCATCCCCTTCACGCTCAAGAACGAAATCCCATGGGAATCCGCTACCGAAACGCCCAAATACAACCCCCTGGAAAAACTTCCCATCATGCTCTTTCCCGACTCCCGCGCCCCCGTGTACGACTCGGCGCATATTCAGGAATACATCGTCGCGAAATATGCCGACCTACCTCCGCGCTTGATCACAGGCAACGTCGACCAAGACCTGGAAATTCGTCAGATCGTCGTCCTAGGCGAGGGTTGCTTGGACGCCATCGTACTGAATCGCTGGGAAGGACGGCGAGACAAAGACAAGCAGAGTCAGCTTTGGATGGACAGGCAGAATCGCAAGATCGATGGAGCGTTGCGCGCATTTAACGATATGGTTGTTGCGCGCATCGATGCGGGCAAGGAGTATCTCGTCGGCGAGGAATTGACAATTGCGGATATTGCGGCGGTGTGTACGGTGGGTTGGATTGGATGGGCGGGGATCAGGGAGGGCTGGGAGGAGAAGTATCCTGTGCTGGCAAAGTGGGTGGGGAAATTGGATGGGCGCAAGGAGTTTAGGGAGACGAGGCCGGTTATGTTTGATCTGAAGGAGACCGTTGTGTAGGCTGGTTCAAAGCTTCTCTGTGTAGTTTGATTTCGCTGATGTATTTCGATATTTGACTTGGCTGAACGTCGCGGTGGGCATCTCCACCTTATGAAACCATGGGTAACGCCCGTGGAATAATCATCCATGATTGGTCTGCTTCGTCCCAACATTAGCTGTGCCGCACATGTCAGCATTTCTCTTGCAAAGTTGTGATAGCGACACGGCTTCTGCATTCATTAATTCCTATCGCAGTAGGCAGTCGTCGTACATATAACCGCAACCCCAGCTGCCCTTCGCATTTCCTCATCCTCTTAGCACGCAGCCATGTTTCTAACGCTTGCTTTGTCACTCGCTGCATTGCCCGTGACTCTGACCATATGGTCTGCAATCTCTCTCAACGCGAACATCCGCAAAGCAAGAGGGATAGGCTTACCCATCCTCGTTCGCTGGACCACGCCCACGAATCCCCTGTAGATGGCTTTTGGAAGCAACATTGTCCGCCTAGCTCGTCGTCTCGGAATCGCTACCGAAAACTTCGACCGCTTCTACCTTTTCGGCTGGGAAGCGAACGAGCGGTATCAAGTGCATGCCGAGCTCGGTGATGCATTCACACTAGTCGCGCCTGGGGGTTATTGGGTATACGTCGCGGACCCAAAAGCTGTCTGGGATGTGCTCAAGCGTCCCCGAGACTTTGGCCGTAACATTAAACAGCTTGAGGTTCTCAACGTGTATGGGAAGAATCTGTCGACTACGGAGGGTCATGAGTGGCAGAAGCACCGCAAGATCACGGCAGCGACGTTTACGGAGAGGAATAATGAGCTGGTATGGCAATCGTCGCTTTCGCAAGGGCATAGCATGCTGCAATATTGGCTGGACCGCGCGCCGAAGCCGATTCGAAGCGTTGCGGATGATTCTAAGACTTTTACACTTAATGTACTAGCGGCCGCGCTGTTTACAAAGGAGTATCCGTTTGAGGGTCAGGAAGAGATGAAAAAGCGCCATACCAGTATAGAAAACCCATCAGACGACTCTCACCAGTACCGCAATTCCTTTTCAAGAATCCTTCGAGGCATCATTCTCATCGCCATCTTCGGCGGCGAAACCCTTCGGAAATCCTCATGGATGCCGACTTCCTGGAAGCAGGTCGGCCAAGCGGTACAAGATTTCCGCTCCTACGTCCTGAAAATGATCCAAGAAGAGCGTGAGAGTATCGCGAACAACACATCGACACGCAAGGATCTCGTATCCGCTTTGGTGCGTGCTTCGCTCGTCCAGCAGCCCGACGACGCCCGCGACATGACCATCTCCGAGCAGGACATGATCAGCAACATCTTCGTGTACGGCTTCGCGGGCAACGACACGACTGCGATTTCCCTCGCGCATACGATCGTGAACCTCGCTGCTCATCCCGCCACGCAGGAATGGATCAGGGAAGAGATCCAGCATTACTGTGCAGACGATGATTCCACCGCGTGGCCTTATGACACGTGGACGAAGCTCGTACGCTGCCAGGCTGTTGCTGTAAGCATTCAAACCTACCCATAATAACCTAGCTGTACTTACTGAATTGAACTAGATGGAAACTCTTCGTCTTTGCCATCCCCTCGGCTCCTCCTCCAAACTTACTAAAACCTCCTGTGATCTCACTGTGGAAAACTCAATATACACCATCCCAGCAAATTCCAACGTCTCCCTCAATTTCTCCGGCCTACACACCAACACGCAAATCTGGGGCTCGAGCGCGATGACCTGGGATCCCGCGCGTTTCATCGATGGCAAAGGCATCGGTGGTGAACAACTCCGTATCTTCCCTGACGGCGTGTATGTACCGTGGTCATATGGCGAGCGCCTGTGTCCGGGGAAGCGTTTCTCGCAGGTCGAGCTCGCGGCCGTCGTGGCGGTGTTGTTTCGCAAGCATGGCGTTGAGGTTGTGCCGGAGATGGGGGAGGAGGTGGTGGAGGCGAGGGAGAGGGCGGAGAGGGTGTCGATGGATATACAGATGACGCTGCTTAATGAGATGTATCAGCCGGGGAAGGTGGGACTTATGTGGGCGGAGGTTGAGTAAGGCGAATTGGACGTCATTGATGGACCTGGTGATCGCTGATGTCTTGCATTGCTTCATGGTTAACAGGTGTCGGAATAATTCGTACGCGTTGTGTTTAAGGTTCTGGACGATATCTGAGAGCATTTCGGTTAAGCCGTCTGACTTCGAGGCTGTTTTGGCACTTTGTATATTTAGGCTTGTGTATAATGTGATAGTTGCATTTGAAAAACAACGCTTACGACATGTAGAAGGGCTAGTACCGAACTCAACCCTGGTTCACTCCTGACTTCAGCCCAGCAAAATGAAGGTGATCCATCGGAGTTCCGCGGCTGCAATGAACCGTGGATCAGTGTCCATAGTAACCTAGATTTTCATTAAGAGCACATAAACTTGCTCTGTCGCCCTTTTCTAGAACCTCTTAATACCCATATTGCACATCTTTTCCATATAATGCACGATCAAAACCTTCTTGAATCATTCAATACTATTACTTAGAGATAAAATGTCTCTAACTCTGACTTCCGCTCAAACATTCGCCCACGCCTCAATCATGGGAGGGGCACATGCTCTTTTAGTAAGGGCACCGAAGTTCAGACTAATAACTTCTCGTCCGCTTAGCCAAAGAAGCTTCTCAACATTTGCCCAACAAGAAGCGCCAAAAGCGGTAAAAGTGCCTCCAAGACTCCTCGCCCGTCGACTGCGACAACGGCATCAGATTGCACAGATATCCGCCCAGCCAGTGTGTTACCAAGTGCCAAGAAAATTTGCGACAGCCTACAGAGCCGGCCAGTCCGGTTCATCATGGTTTTGGTGGGCATTTAGGATGGCGTTTTGGCCATTTATCTCTGGAGTCTGCATGGGGGCTTTGGACGAGGTTCGTAAAGACTTCAAGAGAAATATACGTGGAGTCTTAGCTAACCTTGAGATTTTAGCTCCTGGCCACGCTGGAGGATAGATCCAATCCAAATTCAGACAGTCTACAAGATGTTGAAAGTGGTACGTATTTGATCTTCGATGCTGTATGAACGATTTTAACTCAATATACAGCAAAAGAGGATGTAGTCGAGGAGATCAGGTAGATTACAGGTTACTGAGAAGGGAGGCTGGGTTGTTTGTTTATTGATTGGTTCGAACTTCAATACTCCGAAATGCTGATGACTGTAGGTCGCTGATTTTTCAGGAACCCACCCTACTTTTGTTTCTTGTATGTATAGATGCTACAGACGGAAAGTGGGCGTCAGCCACAATTCAACAGTGGATGAGACCTGCAGAACTTGCTTACGTCACCACGTGAAGCCAATAGAAGATCTAGCTACCAGCCACGTACTCAAAGATCCATATCCAATAATCACTCTCTACGTGCTGTACATCAATAAAAGCTCAAGCTACCACTGTTCTTCATGGTCTAGTCTGATCCTCCGAACGTAGACCCAATTTCACCCCATTTGACCTGGCTAAAAGTGACTGTGGGATTCTTCACCTTCTGCTGAATTGCATCAGGGAAGCCCTCGGTGGCATTGCAAGGACCATTTGGCGCACCATCGAGCCAGGCCATGCCACCGCTTTTATCCCACCAGAGACTGAATACAAGGACCATACCACGCTCTAGAGCGTCGCCCATGGTTTTGTGGCCGCCAAACTTATTGTATTCTCTGGCGCGAGGCTGAGCTGAGCACCAAACCTGGTCCATGGTGACGTTCTGCATAGCGTTTTCGATAACCACACCGTCCTGGACGTATTTTCGCACGATGGCCTGGAGCACGCCGTATTTGGCTGGAAACTGAGTAACGACGGTGAAAGGTCGAGTCGTGTCAACCTTCAGACCAGGGCCGTAGAAGTCCTTGGAATTCCGGAAGTTGTAAGCGTTGTCTCCGCAGCCCGTCTTGCCGCAAACACCAGTCACGCTACAATCGTCGCCAGTACATCTAAAGATTCCTTCCTTGGCGCATACATGAGGCGCAATCTGGTTCGCGCGATTGTTTGCCTCCCAAATGTCCATTTCGTTGCAGCATGCGCCTTCGTTGTTGACATTGGCCTATGAGGCATTAGCTGTTGCTCAGCGCAATGTACCGGATATACTTACTTCACCATTTATGAATGGTTTGACACCGCACTGAGCATCGCAGTATCCTGTGCCAAAGGCAGCACCCGCAGGGTTGAGGTCTGAGCGTCCGCCATTGACGTCCATCTCACTGAGGTATAAGGCGCTGTTAGTGCCACATGGCAATTGCGACATGTCGACGTCAAATGAGAACTCATTGCCGTTCAGCTGCAGCATCTCGTACTTTTCTTCGCCTTCAGCCAATAGGTACACCCTAGGGCTCATGTATTCGCCATTAGGATTGAACATATCAAGACGGAGCTTCCCGCCATCAGTAAACACCGCCTGTGTGGTGTAGTTTTGGATGCCTTCCATAACACAGTTCTGGGCGCACGCCTCTTTGTCTGGACATGCCGTCGGGTTAAGTGGATTATTTCTGTCACCACAACTCGCGGTCGAATTGGTTTTTGGGTGGATGTTGTGTCTCAAAGCATCGATAACAATCGCAGTGTTCTGTGGTTTGCATCCACCAGCTTTCGTGCATTTCCAGGTTGCTAATTTGGGTCGCACTTCAGGTGTGGTTCTCGAGTGTTTGGGCGGCGGCTAAACTCCAGCAGGGTGGCTGCAAAAATCGAGGAAGATATCATGTTAAGATGTTTGAAGAATTGACCCATCAATCAAAAGAAATAACCGGCGAACTGATTCTAACGGATTACAACACTACTTATAGCTTTTCTATCAAGAAGCGCCCGGTCCGAAGAGTCTTCCCGGGATGCGTGGTCAATAATTTGAGTCTGCCCACCGGTACTTGCTCCGGTCTGAACTTACGCTTTGGTGTCGTTTTGGGTATAGTGAGTAACAAGGGGCAAGTCAGCACTCTTCCCAAAACGAAAGAAATGGGGTGATTGAAAATTTAATAACGAGATTAGGTGTTATGTAGATATGCGACATACCGCAGGAAGTTCGGGTGTTTCCGTCCATGTCAAAGGGTGGGCCGGCTGTCCACAGAGATGGAGAGGTAGTACTACATGTTGTCGACTGCGGCGGAAAGCGGCCAGACTGCAACAAGCAGTAGCCTATCCTACAGGCTGAAGTTATACGCAGTGTCGCTGGGCTTCGACCGCGATGCGAAAATTCGGTGTGTAGCTTTAGGCTATCAGAAGATGCACTCCAGTTCCGTCGTAGTTGATGACCTGTAGAATGTAGGTACAGTATAAGTGCAACGCTAGTGGCCGTGCCCACCTTCCAGTCTCCATGCGAGCGACAAACATCTGTTTTCCGCCCGCGAGGACTCTTGTGCTGTGGTAAGTGTAATGAGGCAAGAATACTGTGGCTATCTTGGGACTGATGTCTCTGAGAGAAGGAAGTTTGCAGCCTGCAAAAAAACGCATACGTGTGCGGCTACCCCTCTTTCGCATCAACCCTGGAGCCGATGCGGCTGCCATTGTTCGTCATAAAGCCCAATGGACCGCTTGAGTTCTCGACACCTCTTTTCCGACAATCATGAGCAAAGACGCGATCGAAAGAAGCAATGATGGAGATGTTGTGGCTGACATCAATTACTTCCCGGCCACTGGGAAGCCCATCTCAAAAGCATCATGGAAGCCGCGATACTTGGGTGAACCAGACCAATTTACGAGATCTATGACCATACGCGATGCGCGCGGAAAGGAAGAAGAATTCGATTTAAATATGAAAGGCTTCACTTTCATCCGCCTGCCTCCGGCAAGTCGAGTAACACGTGAAGATGATGAAGAGACAGTGAAGCGCAGTTACTACCCCGAGCTCGAGGAAATTGCAAAGAAATTGTACATCTACAATTCCCGGCTTTAGCTAAAGCAGAAACTAACGTCGCAGAACCGGTGCATCAAAAGCGCACGTCTTCAACCACGTCATGCGCGCACACACTTCGCCAGCCTCAAAAGGTATTCAAGACGCCCAAGGCCGCTGGCAAGACATTCCTGCCGGCCATCCACACGTTGATTATGCCGATACATCGGGCGCAATGCTAGGTACTCGAGCGGAACTAAACCTTCCATTATCCATTGACACACTCTTCGACACCAGCAGCCGGTATGCCTTCCTCGGCATGTGGCGCCCTCTCAAAACCGTACGTCGAGATCCGCTCGCGGTATGCGATGCGACAACAGTGTCGGACAAGGATTACCAAGTCCGCCTGCGCGAGTTCAGTCGAACGGGTATTAAGAGCGCGAACTATGTCATGAGCCATGCTGATGAGAAGGAAACGCATGAGTGGTGGTATTTGAGCCAGATGCAGCCAGATGAGATGGTTGTATTCAAGGGATTTGATACGAAGCAAGACTTGCCTGGCTGGAGATGTCCACATACGGCATTTAGAGTGAAGGGAAGTGAGAAAGAGGAGGCGAGGGAGAGTGTCGAGGCTAGGGTCATTTGCTTCTGGGACTGACGCCGGGTGTTTCTTGGGAAAGAAGAGGCCATTTGAAATTCGATTTCTTGTACCCAGAAGATCATGTTTTCGCCTCGATGTCTGCTGAGCTCACTCATGGTCCGTCTTCGTTATCACATCTTCCCACTCCCCCAACAGCTCCAATGTACTCGTACACTTCCCTCCAATCGCAGCCGGCGCATCACTTCCCAGCGGAATCCTGACCGGCACCTCTTTCCCCTCCCCTGCACCCTCTTTGCACAGGATATCGACGATGATCTTACTCCCCTTTTCCACATCACCCGGCTGCTTCCCATCCGCCGCCAACGTCGCGGCCAAATTCTTCCCCACCCCAGTATCACTATAGCATTCCAGTACCTTTGCGCTCCGAACCCTCTTGCTCGGATTGAGGAAGTCAGTACGAAAGTACCCAGGCTCGACGACCGTAACACTGATACCAAGAGGAGCGAGTTCATCCCGCAACCCCTCCGTCAGGCCCGAAACGGCGAACTTAGTCGAGCTGTACAGTGCATACCCAGCTCCGCTGTACCAACTCCCTATGCTGCCGAAGTTTGCAATGGCGGTATGGTGTGATGCAGAAGTAGCGCGCATATGTGGCAAAAACGCTTTGCACACATTCAACGTACCCAGCACATTTGTGCTGAAAATGGCGAGATCTTCGGCTGGAGAGGTTTCTTCGATGGCGCCGAAGAGCATATAGCCCGCCGCGTTGACGAGATGGGTTATGTAGCCGTATTTGGAGACTGCGGCTGACGCTACGGCTTCAATGGAGGGCTGGGGGAAGGTCACGTCGAGAGCGACTGTGTGCGCGCCGGCGGAGGCGAGGAAGGATAGGGAGGAGGCAGAGCGTGCGCTGGCAATGACTTTGTGGCCGCGCGAAAGGGCTTCGAGGGCGATGGAGTGGCCGAAGCCGGCCGAGGCTCCAGTGATGAACCATACAGGTGTTTGAGGAGAGTTGGACATTTCAGCGAATGCTTTCGTTTACGTCGGTCTGCTCTTTGACTGTTCTGATCGTTGTGATATAGCCTCAGAGATATCAACTTTTTAGAGCTGTATGCGCTGCGTTATGCCGTATTGTATATTGTACGAAATGTTTGGCTTCTTTGCACAAACTTTACACAGCCGACCGAACCTCATTATATACACAATCTTCGTCCCACATATTTCCTCATCCATCCCTCGATATCCTGCTTATCTCCGGCTAAATCCACTACATCCACACTCGCAGATGGATATCTTGGCCCGACTTTGGTCGGAATTCCATCAGGGCTGGTGAAGCATCGCTAGGCTGTACCCGAATAAATTCGGCAATCTATTTTCGTCCTCAGGGATGACATGCGACTGCAAGAATCGTCTTCTTGCATAGAGTGCTTAAAAGGTAGCTTTTCAAGCTTTTGTGGCTGGTGCAGGTGGAGCGCGGGGCAAGCTCTCAGCCATTGGAGAACATGGCGACCGAAAAGCACCACTTCGTCGAGTTATACGATCGCTTTGAGTTGTACGTTTCTACTGCACTTGTGTAGGCGTAGCAGGCTTTGACACCAAATCAGTGAACATAGTCCTGCATGAGGTGAATCATCGAGAGACACGTCGGTACTTCCACAATTGTGGAGCCTGCTGCCTGCCCGTTGCCTGCTGCAAATACTTGTAACTCAATTCTGACTTACGGCTACAATTTTCTCAACGCAAATCGAAGTAACCTTTGTCACGACATGGAGGAGAATACATTATCGCTGCGACAGCCCATCACAAATCTATTGGCCCTGCCGCGGGAAATACAAGATGTAATCATCGCGCACCTTGACTTAGGCCAACCAAGTAGCGAACGACGATTCTGTTGCATGCCAGATCGCACTCTCCTTGACTTGTCATACACATGCAAAACCCTACGTACAGCTGGTATGCCTGCGATATACAAGCACATCAACTTTATTGCATGGGAGATGAACGTAGACCATCCATTCCATCGCACAGCCGCCCTCCTCCGGACACTTTCATCGTCCGATCACCTACGCAGATGCATACAAACACTCGAAATACGGCGCTTAGACCCAGCTGATAGAACCGCTGAGCAGTTGCTGGAGCACACACCACGCCTCGCAAGCCTTTCATACTGCTATTACATTGACTTTTACCACGAGGGCGATCCGCTGCCTATCAACACGAAACGTCTTCTAAGCGCGCTTGGGCATGTTCAAGGAACTCTGCGGCATCTGACCATTGGGTATAAAGCGAGGACAAAGTACCATGGGCTCTCGAATCGGCAGCGGCCGCCGATACTACACTCTCCTTGCTCGTTCAGGCATTTCGCAGTGGTAGAGCACCTGGTCATTCCGCTGGACGTACTTCTCGGCTGGGATGTAGAGCAAGCGCCGCCACTTGCGGATGTCCTTCCGCCGAGTCTTGTCAGTCTCAACTTCGAGCGAGGAGCGCAGCATGGCTTCCAGGACCCAACTGAGCATGACCCATTGTATGCGGTACTGAAGCCATTCGTCGAGGGAGGGGAGTGGAAATCTCACACGCCAAGGCTCAAGCGTGTGAGTGGAGACATTCGCGTGGGTGATCCTGTTGCGGGAGGATACAGGGAGTTGTACAGGAGGAGCAAGGCGGTGGAGAAACTCCTGAACGACAACGGGCTGGATTATCCTGAAGATGTGGAACAGCTGCTGGCGAATAATTTCCTACTGCCACAGGGCGAGTGGAGAGGGGGGAGGAAGGCGTTTACGAAGCGGCTGATGTGGGAGAATCTCGGGCTGGAGAAATGAGATGGTAGGGGTGTTTTCCATCATGCTTCACCCACAATCTTTTCTCGGGGATACTTCAGAAATTCCTCCCACTCGGGTCCCAGGTCGTTCCAAATGAGATCGAAAATGTACACGCCAGCATCGCCGACCTGCCACAGCTCCTTGCCGCGATGTAAGAGCACCGCATAATACGCCATAACGACCAGCGCCTCTGGCCTTTTGCTTTCGAGTAATGCGGTAAACATCGGCGGCACCAGCATCGCCCAATTATAGATCATCTGGTGCTGGCCCTGGCACAAACCCACATCTGCACCGCCCACGTCGAAGCCGAGCTGCAAATAGTTGATCGCCGTGCGCGTCGCCATTTTCTCGTCCTCGGACAGGTCAGGTGATCTATTGATAAGATTATGCAAGGAATGGCAGTCCTTGCCAACCGGTTCTCGCAATGTGAATGCGTGGCTCATGGATAACATGGGCTCTAAATCCGACTTCATGAGCAGCGGCCAGGCGGAGTAGGCAATTACAAAGATCCCTCGATGCATGTTTATACACTGCACATAGTGCTCTATGAACGCATCCAGGCCGTCAGGGTGGCGTTTGCTCAATGTTTCTGCCAGGAAATGATGGCCCAGGACTGACGAAAAGAGCAATACCGCGACGCAGTTCGATTCGTCGACCGCGGTCCAGCTAGCATTGAAGAGCGATATGGCACGCGTTTGCAGCGAAACTGCTTGATGAAGATAGTGTGCGGCTCTCTCGGGACGAAGGCATGCTAGATGTTGCGCTGAGAAGGCGAGGATCGCGTGGAGCAGATATGGGGTTTTGTTGGCTTCCCTTAAGCCAAGGCTGAGACCAGAATAGTTGTAGTTCTCAACGCCAGTGCCAAGATTGAACATGTCGCTGTCCTGGGCCACGTGGATAAGCAGATCCATGTGGTCGAGATTTACCGCAGCGTCTGAGCTTGGTTCCTGGAGAAGCGATGGGCCTGGAGAGCTGGTCGGTGATGATGGCGTCAAGGGCAAACTCGCTGGAGTTTGAGTGGAGGCCTTTCTATGCCTTTTTCCACGCGGTACCGAAGCTGTGTCAACAGCCGTCTTGACCTGTGCCGGAGATACATAGCTGCAAACCCGATCCGACACCGCGCAAAGACCGCACACAGGTTGCTTCTCGTCGCACTACAACATGTCAACATGAGGAGATCTTTTAGAGTAGCGCTCATGCACTGACTTTGACATGTCGTCGTTTGCTATCAAAGCGCGTCAGCCTCGAACAACGCACCCTGATGTCTGGAACTCACCACTCTGTGCATCCACCCCTTGACTTTTTATGGCTACGTCTTAACATCTCGTGGTAAATTAGCAGTAGAAATGGCTAGCTAAGCTCAAATACGCGTGTTACATGATCACCTTTTCGGATGCACAGACCACGGTGAGATGACATAACGCGCGTATCCGACCATTCCGGCCTAGCTCATCTTCCACCTTCCACCCTTTATAGAACTCTTCGAAGACGTTCGGGTCCAACTATGGCCTTGCGACCAAAACTCTTTATATAAGCAATTACTGCGCAAGAAAATTCAGCTTGGTGTATATGGTGAAAACAGCAACGTCGAAGCGATCTGCTTTCTCAATTTTGACCACGACCAACACTGTCAGGATGTGGCCTTCCTGCATCCTTTTCGCACTGCAACTTCCTGCCTAGCCATCTATCTTCCTCCACAACGAACTCGGAGGGAAAAAAATTGATTCGCAGTCCTCCTAACATGCAAGAGAAATAGACGCTCCGATGAGCTCTTGATATCACAAGACATCAATCGCAAAACAACACAACATCACATTAAAAACATCAATCATACAAACTAACCCTAGCTTCCTTACCTACTCCTCCTAATTCTCTTCGACCGCCCTCCCCCATCCTCACTCGACTTCCTCTTCGCACCTGGCACACGTTCATCAACCGCAGTCCTTCCATCCAACGCCACAGCATCTCCAACTCCCGGCGCCGCAATAAGTGCAGGCCCTCCCCTCACCCTCCTCGCCTCCTCAATTTCCTTCGTAACCTCCTGCGTCGTACTCGGCCGAAAACTCTCCCCGCCAAACTCCCCCTCACTCTGCTCGCTACTACTCAGCCTGCGCGAAGATGGCGGGCCACTTGCAGCGCCTCCATCTCGCGGCGCCACGACAGGGTCAGCAACATGTCTCCTCCGCCTCTCCATAATCTGTTCCGCCGTACCCGGCCGATAACTCTCATCCCCAAACTCCCCGTCACTCTCACTCTCGTGATTACTACTCGGCCTGCGCGTGTCTAGCGGCCCATCATCATCCTCAGACGATTTATCATCGTGTCCCGGGCGCTTCCTCGCATGCCAATGCCAATGCTTCGGCACCACAGCATCCAGTGCGAAATCTTCCTTCTTCCACTCCCAGAGCATGTCGGTGGGAACGTCCGGGCCGGAAACGCGCATTGCAGTTTGCTCCCATTTCTCCAAGCCGTCGGCCGAGGCCCAGAGGATTTCGTTGAGCTGAGGGCGCGCATCTGGGTCAGCTGCGAGACATGTTCTGACGAGGATTTCCAGCTCAGGCCAGTAGCGGAATCTGCGCCCGAGGAACGTGGCGCTGGGTTTGAAAATGTCGATTTTCGGGTCGGACAAGTTGTAGAATTCTTGGTTCATCAGCTCGTACATGATCTTGCCCGTGTTCCAGATTGAGGCGCGGACGTCGATGGGGGTATTACGGCGGTTGGCGGGTGGGGGTTGGAACTGCTCCTTTGAGAGAATTAGCGTGTCATGGAGAGGTAGGTTTGCGGCGTTTGATGACTTACTGGAGGGCGACAGCCTTGGGTTCCAATACCCTTATATCTTACGGGCCTTGCGCTTTGCAGCTTTGAGGCTTTATTTGGATACTTGTTGTGCGCCGTGTGGCCGAAGTCGATCATCAGCGCTGTCTTGTAGGAGGCATACCAGTGGGGTGTTGGGCGGCCGATGACGACGTTACGAAGCTTGATGTCCACGTTCGTCAGGGGTCGCCAGCCAGCAGCTCTGGGTAGGTTTGCATTGCTCATCAACCTGTCAGCGAATGTGGGTTCGTTGTGGGCGACTGTGCGACCTGTATGCATCATATGCAGACACTCGGCAAGGCCGCGGAATATCAGCCAAAGCATTGGCTCTGGGAATTGGCGCTTTCTGGACGTTTTCAGCTGCTGATTCATTGCGATAGTAAACAGTGTACTCACTCGGGCTTTCTGCTTTTAGCACTTTCTATCAGGTCGTGCAAGCTGCCGTGTGGTGCCCAGTCCAGATAAAGGTAGCCAAGGCATGGAGGAACACTGTCCCGGTTTCTAAATGACCAGCCCCGTGTCTTTAGAACATTGTCACAAGCTTGCAGAGAGGCCTGGACATCATATTCCGCCCTTACGAAGGCGCGTACATTCTCCAGATTGTGTTCTCCTTGAACCTTGACAGCCATACGCTGCGGAAGGCATTAGTAGGTAACGAGTAGTATGAGTCTAAGCACTCACGTCTTGTACTTGTCCATAGTCATCGACACTGGCAAACAAATGCACGACTCTTTGGTAAGCTAGATGATTATTCGGAGGCTCAAGGTGATGGTGCGGGTTGCGATAGATGGTCTTTTCGTATCTCCAGTGACGACCATCTCCGGGTGCGGTACGGTCAGCTCGTACCTTGAGCAAGTCGTTGGCGGTTGGGAGAGGAAAGTCACCTGGCGTGGCTGCAATGCAAACGTGGCCGTCTGGTGGCCCCGTGTGAGGAACCGGGAATGTTTCCCACATATATCTACGGTGCCAGTTGTGCCCCATAGTTTGGTAGAATGTGAGATCCTTGGCGACTTGTGCAGCCCAGTTCGTGATAATCTCGGCCTCGAGGGTGGCTGTTCGTGTTAGCACGCGCTTCATCCCAATATCCGTATCTGCCTACCATCATTGTTGGCCCTGTCGGTCACCACAGTCCTACCAATAGCGTAGTTCTGAAAATGCCTCCGCTCAGCCACGTTAGCTTCGGGGATTGAATCATAATGCTTCTGTATCGCAGCACTGAGCTCGTAGTTCTGCTGGGCTAGTCGCGGATCAGGTTCTTTTCTCCCAGCTTTTATCAAACCTGGCACTGTTGAAGCTGGGTTGGCTCTACCATCCCAGATGTCCTGATAGTCTTCAAGATTTACCTGCACGACTGCATGATTGTTAGTAATGCATGGACAAGGGGACTGAAGATCTCACATTGAGACCAGTGCAAACGTTTTTTCCCTCGTTGGTTTGCACTATTCTGTGGCTCTGAATTATTGTCTAGCTTTATCCCAATCGAGTAGAGTCGGAAGTCCGCCTTATCGGCATCTGATAAAGCATCGCAATAGTGTTGATCCACCCTGTTGAATCCATATATCAAGTCCTGCTGGACCATGTAGTCGCCGACAGGGCCGTTGTTTGCTATCGGGCTGGCCATTTTTGTGAGTAGACGCCAGTGAAACCAGATCGACTTTTTTGTAAAGGATTCCGAAGACACGCGCCGTGTACCTGCTTTTGAACAGTCACGTTGATGGAGCGCGTCTTTGTCCACATGCGCTGCACAATGCCGTTGTGCTGCTTGACGACAACAACGGCAAAGAACGGCCTCGAATAGGGAACAATGTCTATTGTCATGGTTCTTTGTTTGTCATGAGTGACAACGGCGAAATGAGGTTATGTTGCGACGGCATGGACGAAAGTATCTGGCGGTACTTCGTAGGAAGCAATTCTCACAGAAGTATCAACGAGCTGAGAAATCATCAAGTCGCGCCAATCTCCCAATCCCACGCGCACACCCACAATCACCATGACCAAGCCCGCTTCATGTTCGAAGGATTTGGATTATCATTAACTATCTGCCGTCCTAAAAGACCGCATCATCTGTTCTATGTATATGCCCCATATTTCAAACGCCTTCCCATGCCCTATATCCCATCATCATGAACTATATACAACCCCCTCTCTTCTCTCTCTCTCTTTCTTAATCGACATCTCCTACCTCCTAACCTCCCAAACCAAATATGGCCCGATAACACACGCCGCCGTCCAAACAATCATCGCACTCTCGACCGTCAACACATACGGCGCCTTCCACACACTCTCTTCTTTCAACCTACACCACACGGCGTAAAATGCCACGCTGAAAAAGTGATACACGAGTACTAGCGGATTCTTGATCAACCCCGACAGCAAACCAGCAGGCTCGCTAATGTGCTTTCCTCCGAGCTGGAAGTACCTAAAGCAGCCATTCTTCAGCGCTTCGACCTGCGGGGTGTTTGCCGCGAAGAGCGAGTACAGCGCCATGGCGAGGATGTTGATAACTGAGGAGCCGGATTTGCGCGCCCAGTGGAATTGCGACATGGCAGATAGGACGGCGGAAGTGTCTTCGAGACTCGGTACGTTTGCTGGGGAGAGCAGGGTGGACAGCGTGACGACGTCGTTGAAGCCGACGGTCATACCACCACCGGTGAGCGGGTGGCGCATGTTCATTGCGTCGCCGAGGATGATGAGGCCGGGGGTCTTTTGCGTCTGTGGGGGCAGGAAGGAGTTGGGCATTGAGCGCAATTTTCCCGCTTCGATGGCGCGGCGGAAGGAGGGCTGCACGCATTCGGGCAGGTTGGGCAGCGCGACGTTGAGCATGTGGTTCTTCACACCGCCAGCTTTGACGCTGGCGCTGGGCAGGCCGTCGGGGATGTCGACGAGGATGCGGGTCTCGTGGGTGCCGATCTGGTAGATGAGGATGGGGGGTGCGTCGGTCAGGATCACGTGGCCGTGGTTGGGCATGGGCAGTTCGGCGTCGATGAGTTCGAGGCCCCAGAATTTGCTGCGGACCTCGGGCTGCTGGGCGATGTATTCTTTGCGGAACTTGGAGGCGTAGCCGTCGGCAACGAGTGTCACGGCGCCGAAAGTAGTAGTCTTTGTTGCCGGCGGTCTGGCTCTCCACACCCAGGACCTGGTTGTTGTATTCGCTCTTGACGATGTCGGTGACGGTGGTCTCGACGACGGTGACGTTTGGCGTGGCGCGGGCCTTTGCGCGCAGCTTGGAGATGAAGCGGGCCATGGTGGAAGGAGCGGCTCCTCTGGCGGGCTTGGAAGGGGTCTGATTCGACGAGGTTGTTGGGGTAGGCGATGCGTACGGGTTCGCGGTGGTACGAGACTTGGTAGCCGTAGCAGGGGATCGCATCGATGTCGTCGAGGCAGTCTGTGAGATTGTGTTAGCCTCCTTTCATACCGCAGCCACAATGGAGTATACACACCCTTCATGCCCAGCTTCTCCAACGCATTGACACCGCCCGGCTGTAGCAGCTCTCCCACAATCCGGTCAGGCTCCTTCAGGCTCTTCTCCAGCAATAACACGCTTCGGCCCTGCTTGCCAAAGGCCACCGCCGCCGCGCACCCGACAATGCCCGCTCCGACGATGACGACATCCGCCTCGTGGTGTTCTAACCGCCTCCTCTCCTGTGCATCTGCGGTGTTGATCGTCCCCGAGTTGGTGGTGGGCACTGAGGACGTCGACGTGCCGCGGTTGCGCAGATGCGGAGGCCGGAGTTGTGACGACGTCGGCGGCATTTCCGCAATCTTGGAGCCCGAAAACATGGTGAGCATGATGGGCAGATTGTGTGGTTGTGGTGCGTATTAAGTAGCAGGCAGTGGAGGAATGCGGGCGAGCGAGCCAGCGATTAATTGGAGTGAGAAGTGACAAGGCAGTTGCATGCAACTTTGTTTCGTAGATCTTGCTCAAAGAGTTGGTGTACAACGTCAAAACAGGAGCTGGTTCCAACTAGCTGCAGGGTCCGCAGCCTTGCGTTTCCCAAGTGGCGAACCCGCGATCTTAAATCGCCATGATCCGCCACCCCAATCGCGTGGCGGTGAGGCTTTTCTGCCAGGGGTACCGCGCCAATCACCCGCATCACCTGAGCATCATTTCATGCTGCAATCGCACGCTGGTCGGACCATGTCTGAAAGAGTCTTTTGCTGCTGTGGAAAAGTCACATGCGCTGATGTGATGGGAGTGCAGAAGGTTCCTGATGGTGTGGATGATGCAGCGCTTATCATGTCGCCCTTATGCGCAATGAACGTAGCTGCGACCATCGCCATTGTTCCGCGGAATCTCATAACTCGCAATGCATTCGTGTGCCATTCAAAAACTCTTCGATTCAATGGACATCTCCCTCTCATTCGCCCCTATCCCACCCCCTCCCATCCACCCCCAGCAAATATGTATACTAGAAATTAGAATATAAGTATATGTAAACGTATAATAATATGTGCTAAACGACAGTAAAAGAAAAAAACGGGAGAATCGTCGTCATCCCATCGTAGAAGGTTTCCCAGTTCATCGTAGCATTTTCCCCACGGGCGTCGTATATCGCGCGCGCCCATACCAGGAAAGAAAGACAAAGTGTGCCCCCAAACCTTGCCTTTGTTGCAAAAGAAAAAAAGCCCACCCCGAAAAAAAGTGAATCTGAAGAAACTCTGCCGAGTGCCGATCAGCCACCTCAAATCGGCACGCGGGAGATCGCTCCTTCCCACGTCAGCAAAGCCCAAATCCCAAACCTCCACAACTCCGCGGCACTCCTAGACAGACGTGCTTCTTAAAACGCCGCCCCAGGCCTCGCCTGCCCCATCGTCTTCGGAAACATCGGACTAGCCAGCGGCGTCTCGATCTCTACAATCGTACTATGCCGTCCCACAATGCGCTTCGCATCAACCGTTTGAATCGGCTGCATCTGCGAGTTGCGGTAGTACGCGTCGTAGAACTCGCTGAGTCGTTGTTCCTGGCCGTTGGGCGCAATGCTGAGGCGTGATGCGTCTTGTGCGGTGGGTGCGAGGCTGAGGCGTGAGTCGGGTTGATAGTAGAGTGCGGAGAGCTGCGCGTTGGGCTGGCTGGGTCGACGGTCGCCATTGTTCATCACCACGGACGTGCCTCTCGAGTCGTCGCTGGAGAATTCGGTCGAAGCAGCTGAAGTCGAGCGGTCTGCATGTTTCTGGTATGCCTGGTATGCGTCGAAGGTGCTCAGTCGCGTCTGGCTGTACAGACTAGCACTGCTATCACGCGTATGAGTCGGTGCCAGCTGTGCGTTCGGCGGCTTAGAAGCTTGAGAGAAAAGTCAGGATAGGAGTTCATCATAGATGCTTCATTAAATGCTAAAAATACAAAAACGCACCAGGGAAAAGTCTCTACCTACTCGGGTGCTCTACCCTTCCGCGGGGTTGATACGACTCTGTTGATGGGGAACGCGACTCTTTGCGCATTGCGGTCGATGGCAGAGTGGGAAGCCGGGATGCTGGAGGCGCGCCTGGCTGGGGAGGGGTAGGTGATTGGAGAGGCGAGTTGTAGTACGAGGCCGCCTGCGAGCGAGCAGGGTCTTGAACATCGTGGTATGTCACCTGAAGGGCGTCGGGCATTGGGATGATGGGAGTTGGTCCGTAGGATTGGGGGTGCAAGTCGGCGGTACGGGGAGAAGAGCTACGAGGTGTGTTGATGCTGTCGCTATCGCCATCATCCGATCCACCGAAAGTAGGAGACGGTTGGCGACTGTGACCAGGCGAAGGGGGGACTTGAAGAGACATGTCGACTGCTCCGTGCTTGCCGGTCAACTCAGCTTCGGATGGTCGTAGCTTCGAGGTTGGAGGAGAGTTGCGTCGGGAGTCGTTCTGGCCCAGGTGCAAGCTCATCACACTCGTGTTGGCAGAGTGTCCTTTCATCAATGGTGAGTTCACACTTCCTCCTACGAGCGTGCTGGTGCTCATAGTGCGCTGTCCAACAACGGATCCGGCCCTCGAAGTGGGGCGTGATTGAGCAACACCGGCATAGAATCCTGCCTCGATGGCCCGAATACCGAAGAGATCTCCTTCATCCTTCTCGCGTTGGTTGAGAGTGAGTTCTACAGTGTCTTCTTTCGGTCCAGCCTCTAGCTCCTCCTTCTTCACCATCTGCTTTAATCTACCAGATTTGTAAGCCAAAGTACTTCGACAAACAACATTAATACTGACTTTCTGCGATCGAAGAAGACCTTGATCAGACCTGCCACAAAGACCAGTACGAGCAGTCCACAAAATACAACACTGTTTTATTAGCTTGGGGTCAAGTCATTGTCATGGAGCCCTCACATGTACTTGTATGCCAGCTGTAGGCTGCCCGAAACCAGTTGCTCGAATTCTGCTTGAGAAGTAGACATCGTATTGGCAGACTGAAGTGAGCCCAGCTCAAATTAAATGTAATGTTCCGTCAAACGTCGTGATCCGTTGGTGTCGAGTATGTATCCACGGGTAGACTGTATGGCAGTTTGCGTCCTGGCGATCCAATGTAGTGAACTGTAAACAGTTCCAATAATTTCTCTCTTGATCCAAGAAGCTGATGTGGGTATTCCAGGTTGGGAAGTCGTAAATAGGCAAAAATGGTTGGAACACGGGGTCGTAATGTAGATGGAGCAAGGCAATATGCTGGTGCTAACGAGAGGACGTGTGAAATATCACACTGCGAGTGAAGACTGTAAAGCAGAAACAACTGGAACAAGGAGTGAGACTTCGGTGCGAGAAGCAAGAGGTAAAAGACCTTGCTTCTAGCAGGCGCGCGCCGCGTGCTTGAGTCTGGCGCCATGCCTATACTCGGCACGTTTACTCTGGATCTAAAAGCGGATGACGGCCTGGATCACGCTGCTAGGACCCGTAGCGAGGCCAGAGTCCAATCAAAGCATTGCAAGCTTTGCACGGTGCTCGAAAAGGAAGACTATTTGGGATGCTTTAGCTCATCTGGTAATGGCCCCGTTTGAGAGCGTGGATCCCGGCCTACCCATGAGAGCGAGCCCTGCTCCTGCGTCGGTGCTGGAAGAATGTGGAAAGTCTGTGTTTGTGTTTCAGAGTTCCCAGGCCAGCACCTGTTCACTCTGTTGCTGTGAGATCTGCTGCTGTGAGACAAACAACGCTCAAGCTGTCGATCAAAGACAATCGTGCTCTCGACCAGCAAGCAAATGCCATTGTCCCAGCAGGAAGGAACAATTGCCACTACCGCCAAAACTGTCTGATGCCATGTTGATGCTGAACAGGCATGATTCGCTCTTCGTCCCGTACTACCCCTGAAGCCGGGCGGGGGCTCCCAGAGGAACAGGAAAAGCGTTAGACCACACAGATCCGGCAGTCCACTATTGGAACCTTGGCAGGGGAAAATATCAGGCGCGTAACCCGAGCAGGTAATGCCAAGTGCAGCGGTTGGATCCTGCACAGCGCTTCTTTCAGCCTGATGGATCTGGCACGGGGATGAGGGTTCATTCTTCGCCTGCGCAAGCCACACGACCCGAGAGCGACCCACCCGCCCACCTGTGGCTTCCCTGCAGCTGGACAATAACGATGAATTCGAAATTGCAAACCCGTGATGGTATCCTCTCTGTTTGTTGCGAGTGTATGAAGTTGATATTGAGTTGCTGAAGGTGACACGGATTTCACGTGCGCCGCCACGCGCATGCGCCGATGGATCTATTGGCAACGTCTGACAGGCATGGCAAGTGTTTCACCGCATTGAAATCGGCAGAACTCCGTCAAAACGAAACTGCAGACGCTCGCTTGCGAGCAAGCGAAATCGGACGTATTCGTATTGAAGCACCGTGCAGCAATCACACCTGGTTGGCCGGATGAGCGGCTAGACCCTGTGCTGGGCGACGGTCGTCAGGTCGCGAGAGCGCAGACTCAACAACTGAGTAATAGAGCTCATCGCCTCCACGACAGTGTACTGCACTGCACCTCCGTGACTACCGAAAAAGCGTCGAACAGCTGCTCTCTTGAGCTATGGATCCATCCCTTTGTTCATAGCAGAATGGCTTGAGCCTAGATCTTGCTGGACATGACCGCCCGTACAGCGTACCGTTGCGCCTTCGACTCAGCGTTTCTCTGGCGGTGGGCATGTCTCCGCTTGCCACGACTCCATCGTCATGCGCGATCCGGCGTGCGCCGAGTCATAGCGACATAGGTGGCGGTCGCTACTCAAGCGAAAAGGAGTTGCTTGCAAACAATCGAAATTGCAATTGTCCAAAACGTCATCTTCGCCCATGCTCGCGGAGACCGATTAGGTTTCCGCACGGGATTTTGTGACTATCGATTGCGAGCTTCTACCCGAGAGACCGTGAAGATGACGGGAAAGGGTGATGATCCCGTGCGCCACGGAACTGGTGACCATCACAGCGCAGATTGTTTGCATGAAGTTAAGTTCCGACCGTCGATCTTGCCTGTCTGATTCGTACCGCTTGGACTATACCACGACTATGCTCTTTTTAACAATTATTGTTTTGCTGAATACCTTGATGATTCGGGGTTGGGTATTCACGTCGCGCTTTGGGCCGGAAAAGGTGTACATAAACTTGCGCAGAAGCACAGTGGGCTTGAAATGGAGCTTCGCGATTAGCTCGTGCCTGGCGGCGCTTGGTGTTGTTTGGAGGCAGCTGAGTTCGCTTCAAACAATATTTCTTAGCACATCGTCCAACGCGATGAGGACGGTGCGCCCATCCCTCGCGCAGAGGATTGCAGCATCGGCACAACTGCGGCCTGCATCGAAGTGGGAGAGCGACTGGCAGAGAAGGCAGTCGCAGTAGAGGTGAGGGGCTTGGGCGCGATGTCACGATCTTTGTCGTCATGAGTCTTTCGCCCCCCACCTTCAACAACCATACATTCTCCCTGCACCAGTCACAATCTGCATTCTGCTAATCTATAGTGCACCACGAAAACAAGATGACTACGTCTACCAATTCGTCCAACAAATCCAAGGTCCTCAAGACCGAGCGATTGGTCAGTTGTCAGCCGGCTTGCGGGTAACAAATGGGGCTAACCAATTCTAGGACACTGCAGATGCCAAATGGATGACCATGAAGAAGTACGTAAGCAGCCAAT
Organism: Parastagonospora nodorum SN15; assembly: GCF_000146915.1. Taxonomy (NCBI): domain Eukaryota; kingdom Fungi; phylum Ascomycota; class Dothideomycetes; order Pleosporales; family Phaeosphaeriaceae; genus Parastagonospora; species Parastagonospora nodorum. The sequence goes on along the minus strand of NW_001884572.1, from coordinate 313,883 downwards.
GCTCCCCACTGCCCAGGCTTACACCTTTCTTCCTGCTTGGGACACGTGACTGATCGCAGTCAGAATCACATACACCGATCCCGAAGGGACCGAACGCACTTGGGAGACGGCAGAGCGCCTCACTCGTCCCAAGGGGAGTGAAATCGATGCTATCGGCGTTGCAGCGATTCTTCACGATCCCCGCGAAGCCAAATGATGAGCCGCGTATCATACTCCAGAAGCAATGGCGAGCTCCCGTTGATCAGACCGTCATCGAGGTCCCCGCTGGCTTGATGGACCCAGGCGAGACACCTGAAGCATGTGCTCTACGTGAGCTAAAGGAAGAGACTGGATATGTGGGCGAGGTGGTGAAGGACAAGTCATTCGACGTGGTCGTCCGGTGATGTTTAATGGTGAGTTTGTTTGTTGATGTTTCCTTGTAGCTCGCTCTGCTCCGCACGATCGTCATGACACTCGCCTACGTTTTGTATGGCTTCATCCAATCTCGGCAGTATGCCTCTGTAAAGCACTGCCTTCATGGTATGCCAAGGCTTCAGGCGATGGAGACCCGCACTGTTCTTCATACTTCAAAGATTGAGTGTACCCCTGACTAGTTGTCCGTTGTACACTACTCGAATGGCACTATCAACGATCTAGAGTCTTCGAAAAATGCCACTTGATTTCTTGTTACTGTCCTAGTCATCGCGTCGATCGCGAACCTCATTTCAATCGGCCGGCGCCGCATTGACAAGGACAGCTTCTCTCCTGACACCAGACAGACCCGGGTTTTATGTAACACAAATTTGCGAATGATACACGTCACGGTTGATCTCTCTCTATCGGAGAACCAAGACCCCAAGCCAGAGCTTGAAGACAGCGAATTCATCGAGACTTTCCACGTACCATTGAACGACCTTTGGGATGTGTGTATGAAGTTTGAAAAGGAAGGTTATGCGATCGATGCAAGAGTTGGCAGTCTGGCTGAAGGAATAGAATATGCCAAGCGCTGGAAATTGTCATGAAGGGATCGTATGCGTTACGAGCACACATGGTTACGACAAACGCGATGACAGGCATGCATTCCAGGCTTTTCTCTAAATAGATTCCCACACCCGATTTACAATTTTCAGCCCAGTTGCGACCATAAGTGTGCTGTTCTACATGTTTTTAAGAAAACTTAGACCCGAGCTGAGTTTCTCATCTTCTGGCCTGTCTATCTACCTGAACGGACGGATTGCTTTTTTGTACTCCTGATACAGTACCGAGAAGACCATCGAGATACGCTACGATCGGGGCGTGTTTTACACATTCCAGGATACCTCCATGCCTGCCCATCGCCTTCTGCGACATTCTAGCGACCTGACTCGCGGTGCCCCACAGGAATACTCGGCTTTGCTACCCTTTATGAGATCGACTTTGGCTCTCACACCTCCAATTATAGTTCTATGGGTCATGTCTTTCGATAATCTGCAGCCCTACCAGTCGCAGGTCTACGTCCAGCATGTTCTTGCGCATCAACCCTTGTAGATTTCGTGAAAAGTAACTGGGAACAACCTTCGACCAACCTCAAACACCTGCCATGGTTCTACACAGTCGAACCGGAAGTGTTTGACCCATAGCTACCTCCAATCCTACGAAGCTACATATCTGCAGCCATGTCCTCGTTCCCGATGTTTCGATCTGTCTCTGTACTTGCGCTGGTACGCTATAAGTATGTCCTCACATCCCAGTACTGCTCAAGGACTCGTGAACCAGCGGGAATGTGTCGCCGTTGCCGCAGCACTGACTTCGCTTTCAGGTAAACCCTGATCTCCCATCTCAGTCTACTAAGGCTTACAATCCTGCAGTGATCATCGTTACACTCCGGGTGTATACTCGTGCTGTTATCGTGCGAAACTTTGGTCATGATGACTATGCTATGCTAGTAGCTCTGGTATGTCAATCATCGCAGCACAAAAGAAACTAGCTTACGCAAGTAGGTGTTGATCATCGGATACTTCGTTGCCATTATCGTGTTGAAAAACAATGGTCTCGGCTTCAGTGGCGAAGTGCTTTCACCAACGCAGATGAGGAACCAAGTGCAGACCACACTTGCCATACAGGTCATTTACTACGTTGTCATAAACACCATCAAGATATCTATACTGTTCTTTTACCTTCGCATCGGTACGTCTATTGCTCATCTTGGCGAAGCAAGACTAATGAGCTAGCCAGCTGCGCGAAAGCGATTAGAAGTACTCAGCAAAGGCACCATTGGCTTCTTAGCAGCGTTCTGTTCCATCTGCATCATCTGCACCCTTTCGCAATGTATCCCTCTCCACAAATTTTGGGACCTGACAGGTACGGCACCAGGGACGTGTAGTATCGACGCCACAGCGCTCTTCTACGGTGAGAAGTACCATCATCCAAACCCCGCATCATACTGATACCACACAGCAACAAGCTCAATCAACATCGCAATCGACATCTGGATCCTTGTGCTCCCGATAACCACTCTCCTCAAAGTCCAACGCCCCACACGCGAAAAAGCCGCTCTAGTCGGCATATTCAGTCTCGGCGTCTTCAGCACCATCGCGTCAATCGTTCGCCTCCACGCAATACGCATATACACCGAGTCCAGCGACCCTTTCTTCGACAGTGTGCCAATCAATCTATGGAGCATGGTTGAAGTCAACGTCGGCATTTTATGCGCTTCGATCCCGTCGCTTAAAGCGCTGTTTTCCTCAAGCCAGCGACAAAGAAGCAAGAACGGTGCCGGGTATCAATATCACAGTCGGGGGAAGAGTGGGGTGCAGGATGACACTGCGGAAAGCGAGTCTGTCAGACTGCATGATGTGCATCATGCACCAACTTCGGAGACCTAATCTTACGAGAAGGTGGTGTGACGAAGGTCATTCAGATTGCAAAACTCCTGTGTAAGTCTACAACAAGTAATGATCGCCACTCGTTTTTCCAGAACTGGTCGAGAAGATTCGCCGATACGTGACCGAAACGGACAACAGACTCGCCCAGAGTTTGATGTCGTGTGGGTCGGGATGTGGTGCATTCAACGGTCAGACATGGGTGTTGGTGAGGCTAAGCTGCAATCGGGCCGTTCCCCGCATTGCGGCAATCGCAGGGATGTCGGCTTTGTCGTGTTGTTTATTTACCTGGATGAATGGACGGACGGATTGTTTTAATTTATGGTACTGTAAACACCGCAAGTCCTAGGCTGCAAAATCGTTTTTCACGACTCAGTTGGAGGATTCATGCATGCAAATTAAATGCTGTACTAGGACGATGGTTCAATGTCGGTTGGAGAGAACTTGCATATGCACGAGGACAGAAGGGGTGCGTGATTGTCAACGGTCGCTTGCAGGATGACGCGCAGCTCGTGTGTGAGGTAAGTGGTAGATCGGCGAGCGTAGTTACGGAGCAGATATCGACAAAGAGGAGGGATGGGCGTGTCTTCGGGGAAAAGAGGAGGGAAGATAGGAGGTTGAAATGCGCGATGTATCGGTGCATGAGTTGCGCTGCTGACTCCGATGAAATTTAGAAGCTAGAGTTTGGATTATGTACCAGTGAGTCTCTCGCAGCTAGTAAACTGCAAGTCCGTTATCGGCATTATGATATGAATTCCGCCGCATCACCTGATGCTTTGTTCCCTAAAACCGGAAACGATCTGGGAGAGCTCCAAAATACCCGTCTAACCTTGCATCTGTGTCTCTGGCTCCAGAAAAAAAAGGGATGGCATTCCATGACGATGTTAGACCGAGCAGTGTGGAGTACCTTGTTTTCGATTGTCATGTCTTAATGGTTACATTCAAGCCTTCATGAACTTGGTGGAGTCATCTAAAGTATTGGACTCCAAGTCTCTGTACTTTGGCCACCGAGTACGTCAGATTGCGAACTTCAAAGCAGTATGATATAGCGATTACACATTAGAATTCATTAGTGCTATCCCTTAACCGACTGCTTGCATCTCGAAAGCAGAAGTACGAGAAGTTGTTTTGACAAGGTTCGACGAATCAAAGATTGTGAAATGCGGCCGTATGAGCTGGATGTATTGCTGTACAAATCATGAGTTCGAACACCGTAAACCTTGCCACAGCAGCAGCCATAAACCTATTTATACATACAATCCTCTCCTCTTTCTCTTCTTCTCAATCACACCTGGGTTTTGGATCCGCCAAATTTTGTGATTGACGCACACATGACCTGCTCCATTCAAACGAGACGGATGTTATTGGCATGTGTAGCTTGCGCTGTCTTTTCTGTCCGATAGTGGACTACAAAATGAGATTGCATCATCGTATGAGGGAGACTTTTGAATTAGCAATGATATGAGCGGCTCTAACCCTTGATACCTCCAAATGTCTAAGACAATGTCTGGATTTGAACGCCGAACGAAAATGCTACAACACCCATCATGCATGTAAGAGGCTTCTCATCTCGAAGTTGAGAATTCCTTGAGGCACCGTACCCACTCGTACCTTGACCTTTTTTCTGAATATTTCCAAAATGAATGAAGGCAGTTGACATGTTCCCTTCCATCAATTTTGGGCTGTGTGTGTGTGTGTGTGTGTGTGTGTGTGTGCGTGTGTGTGTGTGTGTGTGTGTGTGTGCGTGTGTGTGTGTGTGTGTGTTTTGTCTTCCGGCCCACAACAGTTGCGTTTGCAAAATGCATCAAAACTGAGACTTAATGCAGTCAATGTCTCTTCTTTGGTCGTAACTTTGACAACACCTGTCTTCGGTTGCCATGTCTCTCTGAGGGTTCGTGCACTATATCCCCGTCTATGTGTATTATGCTCAGCAATAAAATTCGACCATACAATTTGCATGATTCAAAATATGCAGTTGCAGCTACGTGTCGCATGAGGGCTCTAGCAGTTTTCTACAAAAGAGAGAGGATTACGTGACCATGCGCGCTCTCTTGCATTCGTCCAATCATGTATGTAGCAGTGTCCAATCTTGAAGGATCACTTCTGCGCTCTTTGCTAGTGACTTATTGTTGTGAAATGTTCGTGGAGTCTTGAGTCCGAAGTAAAATACTGCATAGCATAGGCTCTCATTCCGCTCTAAATTAGTGACCGTAGCCATAAAAAACATTCCAGCTCATCCTGCAAGTACCTGCCATCATCCCTCCGTCGTCCTCTCCTTCCCCTCCTTCACTATCCCTTCTAACTCACCCACCAACTCCTCAAACTTCTTCATCACCGCCTCCGTCCCCATCGTTTCTTCCGACACCAGACTCGTAACCATCTCCATCGATGGCAGACTCCCACTCAACCCTCCATGCGACATCCCCCTCGTCGACGCAGGAATCATCGTCCGACTCACAGGTATCCTGACCGGGGCAGCCGTAGCCTGCGGTCCATTTGACGTCGCCGCCGCCGCGGGACTCGCCGTAACTGTGACCGTATCGTACATGAACTTATGTCTCCAATCCTTCAACCCCGGATTCCACACACTCCCATTAAGTTTACTCCTCACCTCCCCGGGCGTATATACCGGGCCGCGGATTATCCCAACACCTGATACAATAACCACGCGACCGTCACACTCGTCGCGTTTGGGTGCACAAACGGCCAACTCGCCACGAGACCGATTTTCCGCTTAACACCATACTCCGTGTACGGCCAGTCTCTGGGCACTTGGGATAAGTACTCTGTTGGAATCGGTCCGTCGGACGACAAGACGGTTTGCCACCACGGACTCGCCGGCCCGTCCGTGGCGCGATTCATGCCGTCGATCCACATGAATTCGTCGCGGAGGGAGGGCACGAGCGCGGTGATTTGCACAGGCATGTTAGTAAACAATGTAGGTGCATCGAATCCCGCCATGAAGCTGAGCAAGTGGTCGAGCAGGTCGTATAAGCTGGGATGGTCGGTGTGGCAGAAATCATGTACTTTCCAGATGAAGTTTTGCGCCGGCGTGTTGGGTGTTTCGGTGTCGATACCGACGTTTTCAAAACATTGGAGGCAGGCATACATGGGTGTGTCGGGGGCCGGCGAGACCTTCGAAGATTATGCTGCTTGGTGTTAGTTTGGTTGGATATGTGTGGGGGGAAGGGGAGGGACGGACTCTTTGTATCCGCTGTCCTCGCAGAAGTGGGATTGGAAGACGTGGCTTTGGTCGCTGGTGCCGTTTTGGCCGCGTTGGTTGGGGTCTTTCATGTCGCCGCTAAATTTGTAGGCGCTGGCTATGTCGGTGACGAATTGGGCGCAGGACTCCGAGACCCAGCAAGCTGCCAGTGTTGGTGTTGGGTCTGGTGGCGATGGAGTCCCCGTCCGCTTTACACTGGTTCGAGTCGTGGAAGATAGTGTGGAGGGCGGTGTGGAAGATGGCGTGGGAGACGGTGTGGGAGACGGCGTGGAGGATGGCGTGAGAGTAGTCGATAGCATAGGAGTAGCAGAGGATGGCATAATTGTAGGGTCATTCATTCCGCTTGTCCAAGTGAACTTGTCACCAACTTTACCGGGTATATCGGTCATCTCTAGACGCCCGCCACTGAACGAGTCTGGCGCTCTCCCCGCTCGCATAAAGAGCGTCAACAAGTTCAGAACTTCGTACTCATTCGGCCATTTGGTGTGGCAGACGTTCCATACTTTCCACTTGAATGTCATTGCAGGGCTCTGCGGGTCTTTGACCTCCAGGCCCCCATTGGCGAGGCAAAAGAGACATGCATCAAGACCTTGAGATGAAGCACTCAGTTCCTCGAATTTAATGCTGTGTCTTGATCAGCGGGACTCATGCATAGGAATGGGGACTGCTGACTCGCTGTACTTGCGATTGACGCATAGCTCTTTCTGGAAAATAGTACTTTGGAAGCGTTCTTTGCTCCCGTCTCCTGGGCTGGGTTCAACCAGCTTTCCACCGGCGACGTAAGCTGCGTTGAAGCTATAGACGATTGCCATACACTCGTTGCTCCAGCAGGTCATGGAGGTTGCCTGCGGTGGTGCTATCTTACTGTTCCGCGCAGACTCTGTCGATGCCCAGTTGGCATTAACAGACGTTGAAGGAACATTCGACCGAGCAGAGGGTGGAGGTCCGTCATGCAAGAACCGGGAAAGCGTTGTCGCAGCGTTATCTGACAGAGACGCCCCATGTACCACCAAGCCCAGGAAACACACTATGGCCGCTGTTGATGCGGAGAGGTAATGCATCGTGATGATGGTGCTGAAGGTATGTAGGCAAGCCCCGGTGTCTGTAGTTTCCAGGCGCGATGATGTGCTGTTAAGAAATCAGGAGAGGGATTTTTGAAGTCGCTGCAGGATACGCCTGTTTAAAAGCGATACTCCACACCAACTTAGGTCCTCTTGAACGATGCAGCACCCGAGTGTATATGTTCACGTCGTTGGGCGTCGTCGTTCACAGACGACACGAGACACCTACTGCGTTCCCGTGAAGCGCGAACATGCTGTTCACTCACATTACAAACACCGCACTACAAACACTGCACCCAATCTCGACGTAACTCCTGTAGCCCCACTGTATGGCTCCTCTTCGCGTTCGCAAGGTGACATCAGCATTCCGAAATCCAGCGCAGGTCGTGGGAGAAGGAATGAGAAAGAGCGTAGCTCGTATCGCACCACATTGCGCGCATGATTACCAAATGCAGTTGTTATTAGATACATATATAATGCTGAATACTCTCCGCATCATCATGAGTAATCTGAGACATGTAAGTAAGCATCGAGGTCTGCAAGGCGCAAGACCGGCGAAGATGAAAGTGCCGTTGAGAAGAAGCAGGAAGCGTGATTACCGAATAAGCCCTAATGCAATATGAAAAGATGCCGAAGCAAACAGATAGTAACAGAAATACCAATATTGATGTTCGAAGGAAAAGAAGAAGCAGAAAGATCGGCAGACGCGCCAAAAATGCCCAGAAAAAGCAGACGCAAAAACAGACCATGGAGAGACATGAAGACAAGACGGCGCGTGCTTGTGTTATCGTATCAGAAAATCTCTAAACCTTCAAAACCTACGCATAGGTTCCTGTTCCCAAACGCGTTTCCGCCATTCCTCTGATCATACGTACTGAACCCAAAATTCGCCGGCCGACTCGCATACACGCCCACGCGCACGGCCTTGTCCTCAACGCCCCAGAAGAACCAAGTGATTTCGCGCAGCTTCTTCCATCCATGAGCTCCGTCCTCGTACCAAAGCCACAGCGCGCATCCGATGCGTTCAAGTTTGACGCGCAGATCTGAGCGGTTCGCGTGATGTGAGGAAAGCGGAGAAAGGGCCCAGTCTGCGCCTTCGCTTGTAGCTACGACGGAGGTCGCGTGGCATGTGTTGTTGGAGAATTCGAGGCCGACCTTGACCCATTTGGCTGGGGGCACGGGCTGGAAGTATGGCGGCGGGGGGCTGCTTCGTCCTCGAGATTGTGTTTGCGAATTCGACGGGTCGTCGCTATCTTCGTCTAGGGAAAGCGAGATAACGCTCGGGGGTTCCAGGTCGGGCGCGGGCGTGGTCATTCTTCCTGGCGGTGAGCCGGCAAAGATGACGAGCCCACCCTGATCCCATTCGATTTTCCAATCTGCTGACACTGTCACTTCGGCGGATCGGAACGGGTCGCGCAGCGCCGTGTAGAGGATCGGGGCAGTCGATGTGTCTCGTGAGGGTGGCTTTCTCCACAGATCGGTGTTTGGCGGCGCGGCAATGGTGAATGAGTCCATACATTGTGGAACGACGTCGTGGGCAATGTTCAATGGCATGAACGAGGAGCTGGCGGGTGGCATGGTCTCCGAATCGCAGTCTTCGCTGACGGGTTTCGCGATTATGGTTTTGCTGGAGAATCAGCTGCCAGAGCTCTATTTGCTTTTGCTGTCGAAGCTTTCGCGTCCGGCTCGTGTATATATGTAGTAGATTCCGCCAGCGCCCGGCAAAGTACCCCCGCTGCGAAAAGCTGGCGAGATGTGTGCTGGGTATTGTCTAGTCTCGTGCAACCTGGAGTCGAAAGGTCATTCGCTTCGTGGGTGAGAGTTGTTGCAAGGATCCCCAACGGCGCATGTAAGCTCCAAGCTGACACGGGCAAATTAGGGCACCACACCAGATCTGCAAAGAGGATCGTGAGCTCGCGCAAATCTGTTTAAGCCTGTTCCGTCGTCAGCATGTACGCTCGCGCTTAAAGGCCCACGATGCAGGTGCCGAGAACGCCTGTTTTCAATCGACGAATGCTGTTTCGAGTAACTATCCGCATTCCGCGCCTTTTTATGCGCGCGGCTACGCTGCTTACTTTGACCTGGGGCGAAGCGGCGTGGCTTACCCGAGTCTTGAAAGATGACGGTTGCAGAGCTGCTATGCCTCGACGCCGGAACTCGATCAAATCAGCAGGCGAAAGTGTGCAAGCGGCGCTGCAAACGCGTCGAGCACTAGAACGTGTGCCTGCGCGCTTGCACGATATAAATACTGGTCGGGGCGGAAACGACAGTGCGGACCTTGGCTTTGCGTGCATGGCCGCGAAGCCCTGAGCTGAGGTGCTTCCCGCCACGCTGGGGGACAGCAGCTATGCGTCCCCATCACGAAACGGAGGGCGATCTTGTCGCTCCATCGTGCGGCCTTATCCTGGCGGGGTCATGAGATGGCGAGAGTATATTTGTCGATGGTGAGGCAACGCGCCTAGCAGGGCAGAGTGAGGTGCAGACGGTGGAATGGTCTAGGTATCTGTCGGGATGCTGCCGCTCTCCGCGCTACGTGGAGGAATGGCCCCGTCGTCTAGCCCACGGCCCTCGAGGAGATGCAGGTGGCTCGTCCTTTCGGGCGCTGTGCAGATGCAGTGCGTTGCAGCAATGATGAGTTGTCGTCGTGGAACGAGGCAAGCCAGACATGTCGTGCAGATTTTGCAAGCATTTCCTGCAAGCAAGCGTAACAGCGAGCAATTCATTGGAGGACACGTCTGTTGTCGCAATTACGTAGTGTCGTCAGCCCAAATAGGCAAGTTTTGAGGGACCCCATTGCAGAGCATTAATTCGACAGGCAATCAAGAGATTCAAAATCGCCCGTCTGACAACGCAGAGAGACGAAACCTCAACAGTTTGAACAAGACTTGGTGTCTTTCTCGCGAGACCATATGCAAATGTCTAGGGTGTGGTGCGCGAAAGGTCAAACTTTGTTACATCGCAGGCGGATGTGGCTTTCGGGAGCATCTCCTACTGAGTAGAGATGCTACGCTCTCCTAACCTCGTGTAACACAGGTCACTCGCATCTCGGAGCTGCACAAGGAGTTGAGCGCAATTGGCATTCCGCGGGCACATACTCAGGCAGCATCCTCTCTGTCAGGTCTTCGCATTATTGGTATCGTATTTGTTTTGTACGTGGAATATCAAGCAGCTACCCACCGCATCGTCTAACATGTTGATCCCTAGCGTAAAGGATTTTTGATACTTGATTAGGTCAAGAGCCATTGTGTTGGTCTCGGCCCTGACTGAGCTAAATGACACGATGGCATGCAGGTCGAGACTCAAGTGTTCCCGTCGCATTGCGCAGCACGCTCACGAACGCCGAGAGTCAACCTTCGTGTCATTACTTTGTAATTGTTCAAAAGGACCATTCTTTCGTCGCCATCAGGATGCATTCAAGTTGAGATGCCATGCCAAGCTTGCTTGTCGCGTACTCGTTCTTGTGAAGGAAGAAAGCCATGATCGGGTGTTGGTATTGCAGCGGTCTAGCATCTGGGGCGCAACGATCATGTATGCTGCCGACCATACTAATGCATCATTCAAATACTGTGTGATCGAACTGCTGCGGATTCAGTCACTCATAAAAACGATGTGACATAGTGTTGACCACTTCGGCAAGTCGTCTTACACAGCAGAAAAAGCATGCGTGAACGGGTACACCACGTTGCCTAGCGATCCACAATTGCCCAAAGTATTACTTTAGTACTGCTGTGCCATAGAGTTGATGATTAAATGCGCATATCCAGAGCTAGTCGAATAAGCTCCCTGGTTCGCGTACCAAGTTGAGCGACAGATAGACGTTCGTTTGACGATGCGAGATGAAGCAACAGACTGACGATCTCTGGGACAGACGCAGACCATACCCAGAGCCAAGGTAGTCGGGAATACTCCCCAATGTTGGTTCAAGGTGATCAGGACGCCTTTTAGGCACGAGCCTAGGAATCATTCTTGCCCATCGCAGCCATGATCCACTCATCACATTTTGTAGAGACTGTCTTTTGAAGCTTTGCATGTAGCCACGGTACATTGCACTGTTCGCTTCGCGGTTCCGAGAATTCAATAGTGTGGGTAGTACAACAGTGGGTAGCCCTTTTCGTGCAGACAGCACGACTTTCCACTTACGAAAGAATTAAAGACATTCTTTTGGGAGTGGATTCGCGCAAGTGCAGATGGAACTGACTCTGCATCTACCAGTAGGTTCGCTGTAGATGAAACATGTAGGCGGTTTATTGCACCTGATTACCTCCGGCCGGCCTTGGTATTAGTGCTCCAGTGAAGCCGCCGCCTCAAAACAACGACCATGTATGATCTTTCGGATTAGGCAAGTTCCGTTGAAACTGACACGATGAAATTGACCGAGACACAGTCAGGTTCATGGCCAGACACGGTAGCTAGTATGAGGAAAGCGGGATGAGGCGATGTATCGTCTTAAAGAAGGACCGACTGCGGGAGAAAAAAGCGGAGGGACCCATGCGAAAGTCAGGCCGTCTCTAGAGAGTCATGTACATATTTCACATGTCTACGCATGCTTGCGGTAATCCTTGAAGGCTGTTTGTTCCTGATACGCATCAATTGCGTAGAATCGTCATTTTGAAGTGTGTGAACACGATGGCATCATCTCATAATCGCATACCTCTCAAGCGATGACCACAGAGTTTTGTACGAGTATCGACATGCTGGCGAGGATCGTTTGAGTGGGTACTGCAACGTTCGGTTCTTTGCTTGATACGTAAGGTGGGGTCTGTACCGCGATTTGTGGGACACGTAGTACTTCGAGGCAAGTGATCGACACAAGTCGTACGATGTAGTACACGGATTCCAATAGGCTGTGGTGTGTGAAATTCATAGAGAAGATGGATAAATCATAATAGACGCTGAAGCATGGAAGGCCCATGTAATTGCAGATTTTCACTCAGCCTAGCCACTTGCCTCGTGGGTCGGGCAGGACTCATGGACAGCTGTTCAATGAAACGTCAAACGACCAGTTAAAAGGGAAAAATGTCTTCGCGACGTCAAGCGGAGATTGGGCGCAACCACTTGTGTTCGCCCATTGAGCTGCTCTGGTGATGTGACAGTCTAAGCGTGTTTTAACAGGGCAAGAACTCCGAGTATAGTTCTTCGGGTTCTGCTATAGCCTGGGCAGATCAAGACTGCCGATATTCCCCACTCATTCTGGCGACGAATGACCAGATGAACGAATCCTGGTCTGACAGATGATAAAATCCCCGAGCCGAGATTTAAATTGATTGCACGGTCGTTGAAGTAGAGGAAGGAACCGAAACGCACTGGCATATACGATTGGCATCCGAATCAACCGTTTCCAGGCTCTCGGTTCGTTCATGGTGCTGCTTACGCGGCGATCATATCGCTCCAACAAAACAGGTATTGTGAGAAGTGGTGATGGCGACTATGCGACGCTGTCGCAGTGCTATCATTTCTGTAGGCGGCAGGAGATCACTCCGTTCAACTTTTGCACGTGTCGCGACCCCGAGGCTGGGCTCATGATGTTGAGTCATCATGGCCTGGGCGCCGCTTACGATATACCTTTATCGGACGTGGTAGCACAAGAGATGAAGCGCAAAGCTGCAGTCCTTCTGCTGCAAGGAGCTCATCGAATGAGGTTTCAGGACGGTACTGTAGCTGATTGAAGTTTTGAAGGAAATGAGGCGCCTTCTGTGGGCGAATAGCTTTCTCGTACGAGTCCCAAGTCTGTAACTCAATGATGAGATAGCCACCAGATGACAGAGACGATGCACATTTCCGAAAGAACGTTACAAGACCTTGGTCAAGATGTTCCAAGTGGATCCACTTTATGACCTGGATGTTCTTAGATCACGCCGGCAAACGAGGCGTTATACTTACACTTAAGGCTAGGATCACGTCGTAGGGACCTGAGCAATCTTGGTCAATCGCCCAGTCCGCGGAATGAAAGCGCACACAGGGCCATGACGAATGGGGCGACGCGAAAGTCGAGCCGCGCAATGCGTCGTTTTGCGGCTCAATGTAGCCATGGTCGAGCACGGCGGACATGGGAAACCAGTCGACGATGCGCTCAGAATCCTTTGTCGGAGGCCGCGTCCGCGACGCGCGAAGCGCAAGAAGCTTGTTGGCTTGTCCAACGAGTTTCGGGTCAATGTCTACCCCAGTGACTGAAGCAGCGTGGAAATCGAAGGCTGTGAAATGGCCAATATCAGCGTCTCAAGAGGTATAATCGCTTGCAGCACACGGACAGGGGTTCTCGTTTCGCTTACCTAGCTGACAAGTTACGCCACCCGCATTGCAACCGATGTCTAGACAGTGCTTGGCAGTGAACAGATTCGGAACTAGGTCTCTGGCGATCAACTGGAGTCTCGGGTCTACGATATGGATGGCTGATCCTGCAGGCCTCGCTGGGCCGCTATAGTCTTGGACTGCAGTCAGTGGAAGAAGCAGGGCAGCAAGTGCCGCACAGCGTCGGCTTGGAGGGCGAATCTCGAGATGAGCTCACTCTGGATATGACATACCACTATAATTGCCCCACCGCGTAGCCATGCTGGCAGTAGAGGGGAGAGTGATGCAGCCAAAGCGCAGATGGTGTCGGCGGAAAGTTCCTGAGCGTCGGCCTGCTAATGAGCGCGGTGGGCAGGTGACGATGTGATTGATGCGCAGTCGAATAGCGCAGAGAATGTCTGGACGCAGGTGGGACGGGCGGTGAATGATTGACGGTGAATGGTGGATGGCGTGGGCCTAGCAGCGGCAGGTGCCTTCCAGGCTTGTCGAGGACGCAGCTTGGAGCTAGTACCAACCACACTCAATCCTGACCGCAGAATATCTCGGTCCAGGAGAGAGAGATGCGCCGCAGCGAAGGATGAGCGAATTCGGAGATGCAACCGCGCAGGGTAGTACCGCGAATGAACGGCTCAAGGGTGTCGTAGTGTACCTGCGTGGGCGACCGAAGCAGAAACAGAGACGAAGAAATCAATAAGACTTGCACTGCTAGCGCTATAGCGAGTGCAAGGATGCCGTGACACTGTTTATCCAGATGCGAGACGAGGACCCAGGTACACCGTGCAGCCGGTCGACGTGTGGTGATGCTGTATGGCAAGCGACCAGAGGTTCAGGAGCGAGTGCAGGATATGTCACGGGACATGGGGGAATGCTAGTGCTGCAGCAGAGTGGGTTGCAGGCTGTCAACACCATCTAGCAGGACAGTACACAACGCAACAATAGCCATGGTACTGTGGACGACGATCCACCGCCGATGGTGTCTTGGTGTGCATGTCCCGATCCAGGGCATCGCTCGAGGCACAGAAGAAGGACACACAGATTGGCTTCCAGGGCACAGCGAGCGCTGCTTGTGCGGCTAGCGTGGCAGCAAAGAGTGGTTGATGTAATTGCGCCTCCTCCTCACCAACTGCCGCCCATATGAAGCTCCTGGTCATGTCGTCGCGACGTTCCACGATCCCATGACCATGACGGCCTGTTTCAATCTCCGCCCACTCTGTCTGCGTGCACCCTCAGGCTCCCGATGGCGGTGCGCCTCCAGGCAGTCCAGACAGCCCAGGCGGAGGCCCACCCACGGCCAGCAAGCCACATGCCACATGCGAGCCCTGGCGGCTGTGACCGTTGCCAATACTCAGTCCGGCTCCCAGGTGGAGGCAGACGTGTCTCACGTCGTTGATTGTGGTGCATGAGGGCACATCCACAAGCCCGGTAACAGGACCGCCTCCTGACTGGTCTCTTCGCCGGCGTTTTTGGGGCCTCGTCGATGGCGGGCCGGGGACTGATGACTGAGGGACCAGGCCGCGCTGCGAGTGTCCATGTCAGTGTGCAGCAGCCCGCCAGCCCAGCCCGCAGAGGGAAGACATGCCAAAAATCGCCGTCTACCCGCTGCCGCCGCGCTGCTGATTGGCACCAGCCTGCAGTTGACAGATCAAGCGATCGAGCAAGCCATCCTTTCTGCTTCGAGCGCCGGCCGCCCTCGCAGATGCTGGGCAGCCTTCGCAATGCTACCTCCGCTCCACGGTGCCCGTCGACCGAGTTACGTGGTAATCTGGCATATTGCTCCATATTGGCTGCGGTCAGGTTACAGTGTGCGACCCCTGGCCCGCCTTGATTCAATCGACCAAGTTTCGCAGGCACGTCTGTTTGTCTTTTTACCCGGCCGCGAGCCTATTCGGCGACGCCCCACGAAAATACAGCCCGCCAGTTGGGCCACGAGAGCTCATGTTTCGGAGCAATGAGCGCTGCAAGAGGCCCGCTGCTGCACATGCACGCGGCGCCTGTTGAAGAAAGCAAAACAGTGGGTGCTGCTGCAACACAAGGGCCAGCATCACCCTGCCAGCACCGCGAACACCATCACAACCACCACCACCGCCAGTAGCATCTACCCCCATCGCCCACCGCCAAACACGCAGCCCGCGCTACTCTATCCAGCACCGCACATCGGTCACGCCAGCCTGTTTCTGTTTCTGAACCTGGGGATCTTGCCCTGTCCGCCAAGCATCCGGATCCACGCAGCGCGCAGCTGGTCCTAGCTGCACTTATCACTTTCCTGGCCTATTTTATGCTCCGAGCCGGCTACTCTTGACGGTTGTTGGCGCGAGGCTTGCAAGTGAGCAGGGTGTGGCGGGCTAATCCCCGTCTGCATCCTGTTCACTTCCCGGGTGCCGTTGTCTTAGCATGTCTGAGCGCCTCCGCCTAACGTCGACGTAACTGAATTGAAGCGTCCGTACGGCGATCTGGCTGCTGGCGATCCAGATAGTCCAGGGTCGCTACAAGGGCACTCTGAACTATAAACCTCTCACGCCGCCACACTCGAGGCAGTGCCCACATTCCTGACGTTCCTGTCCCACACTGCACGACGCCCTGGCGCTCCCAATCTGTGAAGGAGCCTCCGAACTGAACACAAGTGTTGGTCCCAATGCGGCTTCGTGCATCGTGTCCAGCTTCGGGCAAATAATAATACACGCATGTCCCAACCACCTCCACCTCCGCCGCCGTCGCTCCCTCCATCCAAACCACCTCGCTCAGCTTCAGATATGACTGAGACTCAGAAACTTCCTCACTTCTCTCCGCCCGGCTTCCACGACTATCCCCACCGGCGATTACCCCCGCCAGTTCTGCCGCCGCTGGATATTCCGCCAGACGCTGTACCACCACGCACAGATTACCAATTCCGCTCACCCAACAACCAACTTCCCTCCATTCACTCAGGACTGCCACCACGCCACGATCAGTATCAGCCTTTTGCCGCCCATAGGTCAGCTGCGCCAGTAGAGAAACTTCTCCTCGCAAATCCATATACCCCACCTCGGTCCGACCCGCCTTATTCTCCCCAGCAATATGGCCCTTCCATATCTCCTCGATCTGAGTTCGACAGCAGAGGTCCAAGACGCTTAACCGAGCAGCGATATCCATATGAAGAATCCCGGCACATACAGCATCATCCCCACCACGAACAGTCCTACTCTACCCTTGCGTCTCCAGTCGAACATTCGCAGCAAAGATCGTATGGTCCGATCCCTTCACCAGGCTATACGCCTAGCTATGCGTCGAGCAGTACTCCATTCCGAGGCTCGATAGGGTCACATCCCCAATCACAGCGCGGCTCTGTAGCGGCTCCCTTGGGATCGGTAGCGTACCCCGATCCCTCCACGACAGGACCTCCACCCCGGAAACAGTCTCGGCCTATCCCATTACCTGGGTCCATACCGCAGCCTGTCTACAACGAGCAACTGTAAGCATACCTCGCGTCTAAATAAGGAAACAAAACCCGGCTGACACGACTGACAGGAATCTAAACTACGAGCTTCGCGTGCGACAGCAGCCTATCGCTGCCCGAGCGTGTGGCTTTGGAGAGCGCGATCGACGCGTAATTGATCCTCCGCCAATCATTCAGCTACTAGTCACAAACCCCAAGACAGGCGTAGCAGAACAGGAAGAGCTCAGGTACTCGCTTAACGTCGTGCATTGCACACTCTGGAACGCGGAAGGTACTAATGAGGAGACTGCACTTATCCAGCCTGATCGACGGACGACACGGAGATTGATGGGGCAACTGGTGGCTTCGCCGTCGGTGGCCAAGGACGAGCATGACGTCGAGGGCTGCTTCTTCTGCTTTCCAGACTTATCTTGTCGTACGCATGGCAAATACCGGCTGCGTTTCGTTCTCATGCGCATTGACCCTATGAACCTCCACGTTGGGGGCTTCTCACCGATCCTCACAGAAGTGCTGAGCGACGTCTTTACCGTCTACACGGCCAAGGACTTCCCGGGGATGCGTCCAAGTAGTGCTCTCACACGGGCACTAAAGCTGCAAGGCTGCAACATCCAAGTGAAGAAGGGCAACGAAAAGGCTCTCGCTCGCAAACGTCTCACGGCCAGCCAGGAGCACGACGCAGAGGACGAGGACTTGAAACGACGGCGACGAGAGTGATACACCATCTCAATATCTCTTACTCCATACCATCCTATTCTTACCTATGGCATATCACCGACAGCACGGGGCGGCGCAACTGGTATTTCGACTATCTGAAGCATTTTTCACAGATATCGATATTTTGCATATGACGACCCTTGACGAACGAATCTCTCATTCTCACCTTCTGGCAAGCGGCGGTATTATCTTGTTCTGGAGCGCACACGCACACGTTTGGTGCGTTGGGGCCTCTGCAGCCCCGAGAGGGCAGCCGCGGTGTAATGCATTTTGAATCCTAGCAGCGCTCTACATGCACGATACCATTTTGATAGCTTAGCTTTTTGTATTCCGTAGCAGATCCGATAATAGAACAATCAGACTCTGGACACATTTTGGGCGATGTCGTTGCAGTGACGTAGGCATGACTGTGTCAGGCAACCTTTCACTAAACGCAATATCTCTCACACGTTCTAGAGACAGACAGCGTTCCAAGACGACAAGCAATTGCTTGACATGAAGTCAAGATAAGGCAGGCCGTCAAAGGAAAGGTTCCCATCGAAAGCCACGACCTGGGCAGCCCCGCCGCCAATGCCAATGCGGCGGCCCGCGCTAGCAAGTCGGCGAAACAAAACTTTGTAACCGCGTCACAACTTTTCGACTTTCCTTCCTTCCCCTTCCCCCAAACCGCAAATACAGCCATAATGAAGTACGTTCTCGTATCCGGAGGCGTGATTAGCGGCGTGGGGAAGGTGAGAGGCGCATTGCTGTGTTTTTGATCTCTTAGGGCTAATGTGTAAATGCAGGGCATTATAGGTAAGCCGAGAGTCGCGTGGGCAGTCGAGTACACGTTCGAGCGGCATGAAGTGCCTATAGAGCTTTATTTGGCCTCGAATTACATTCGGGCTACTGACTAAGCACGCTTCGCTCGAGTCTTGCTGCTCACCCGCACAATGATTGCAGCCAAATGGCAGCCACGATTTGCAGACACGGCAACAAATGACTAACCAGACGCGTCACAGCCTCTTCGACGGGTCTCCTGCTCAAGACGATTGGCCTCAAGATAAGTCATGCGAATTGGTACGCGTCTGGCTCGTACTGACATGGCTTTACGTCTCGTCTATCAAGGTCGACCCTTACCTCAATGTCGATGCGGGGACTATGAACCCCAAAGAGTACGCCCAGTCCGATTCATAGGCTCGAATCGGCATACTAAACAACCGCAGGCATGGCGAGGTCTTCGTGCTGTCCGACGGCGGCGAAGTCGATCTCGACCTTGGTAACTACGAGCGCTACCTCAACATCACCCTCACTCGCGACAACAACATCACGACCGGCAAGATCTACCAGCACGTCATCGAACGCGAGCGCAAGGGCGACTATCTCGGCAAGACGGTGCAGGTCGTGCCCCACATCACAGACGCGATCCAGGAATGGATACAAAAGGTCGCGCGGATACCCGTTGATGACACTGGCGAGGAGCCGGATGTGTGCATTATCGAGCTGGGAGGAACAGTTGGCGATATCGAGAGCATGCCGTTCATCGAGGCCATGAGCCAGTTGAGGCGGAGAGCTGGCAAGAACAACTTCATGCAGATCCATGTCAGCTATGTGCCTGTCATTCATGGAGAGCAGAAGACGAAGCCGACGCAGCAGGCGATCAAGGCGGTGAGGAGTAATGGTCTGATTCCGGATCTGGTATGTCAAGACTTAAGGAGAGACGAAGAAAGAAATGCTTCGGACCGCTGGCTGACCACATTCAGATCGCTTGTCGATGTGAGCGCGAGCTTGAACCCTCCTCTATCGAGAAGATTGCACACTTCTGCCAGGTCGATACCGAGCAAGTAGTAGTTGTCAGGGATATGCCTTCCATCTACCAAGTCCCCATGCTCCTCGAGCAACAGAGACTCATTCCTATGGTCCGCCAGTTCCTTGACCTCGAAGCCCTTCACATCTCCCCAGCCATGACGGACAAGGGCAACAAGATCTGGGAACAATGGCAATCCCTCACCAGCCACGACACCCGATACCACGACCCTGTCACGATCGCACTGGTGGGCAAATACGTCGAGCTGCAAGACTCGTATCTGTCGGTGGTGAAGAGCTTGGAACACGCCACTATGCGCTGCAGGAAGAAGCTCGATATCCGCTGGGTAGACTCGGACCACCTCGAGCCCAAGTGCCAAACCTCAGACCCTGCCAAATACCACACCGCATGGAACGAAGTCGTCAAGGCTTCTGGCATTCTTGTCCCCGGCGGCTTCGGCCAACGCGCCACCGAAGGCATGATCGCAGCCTGTACCTGGGCGCGCGAGCACAAGAAGCCCTATCTCGGCATCTGCCTGGGCATGCAAATCGCCGTCATCGAGTACGCACGCAACGTGTGCGGCATCAAGGACGCAACATCTGAAGAGTTCAATGGCGACGCAGCCAACAAGCTCATCATGTTCATGCCCGAAGTCGACAAGACCACCATGGGCGCTTCAATGCGTCTTGGTCTCCGCCCTACCCTCTTCCAAGAGGGAAGCGAGTGGTCCCGTCTCCGCGCGTTGTACGCCGGCAAGACCGAGATCCTCGAGCGCCATCGCCATAGATACGAAGTCAACCCGGACTACATCGACACGCTCGAAAAGGGCGGGTTGACATTCGTTGGCAAGGACGAGGCGGGCGTGCGAATGGAGGTGGTGGAAATTAAAGACCACCCCTGGTTCGTGGGCGTGCAGTTCCACCCCGAGTACCTGTCGCGCGTGCTGGATCCCAGCCGGCCGTATCTGGGCTTTGTGGCTGCTAGTGCGGGCATGTTGGAGGAAATCACCAAGGACTATCAGCATGGGGCGAAGAATGGGATTGGAGCTGAAGGCATTGCGAATGGGGTTGCGGGGTTGAAGGTTAACGGCGAGCCTGCGAGTTTTTAGGGGCGGACGACGGGCCTGGGTGATGCATAGAAAAAGAAAAGGACATATGGATGGAATCAGGATGGAGTTTTGTGTGGCATTTGATAGATTGGGCTTCGGCTTTGCTGGCATGTGTATATGTCTTGTTACCTGCTAAATAAAACGACTGAACGATTGCCTGCACGCACTTCATGATGGTATCGATAATGCCTTCGCCAAATTCCTCCTGCACCTTGAAAATGCTGACGCCCCGTACGCCTATGAATGCTCGCCGTCCCATCCCATCCCATCCCATCCCATCCCATCCCGCCTCCCCGGTGGCTTTCTACACCGGCTTGACAAACGCTGCATATCGTCAGTAAAGGCGTCCACCAAACGACTTCATTTCACTTCAACTTACTAGCATCAATCTGCACAATTCTCGGCAACGCCAGCCTGACCTTATTCCGATACAGCGCGGGCTGCTGTCTCTGCAGTGGGTTCCCCTCAAAGTAGACCGTCTCGAGCTCCTCCTTGTCCCCCAGCTCCTTCTCGACCTCCTGGAAACTGGCCAGCTTGCAGTTGCTCGCCCAGAACTCTGTCAGGTGCGTGAGCCCGTCCAGGCCGGAGAGGTGCTCGATGGGATTCGCGCTGATGTCGATGACGCGCAGGTTCTTGTTTTCTGAGAGGCCGGAGAGCGAGGTGAGCAGGTTGTGGGAGATGTGCAGTTCTTCGAGGGAGGTGAGGGAGGAGAGGTTTGTGATGGAGCGCAGGCGGTTGGACTGGATGCTCAATATCTTCAGGTTGGTCAACGTGGACAAGCCGCCTATCTCCGTGATCTTGTTCTTTCCCAGCCACAGCTCCTCAAGGTTCGTCAGCGTCTCGAGACCGGTTATTTCGCGGATGCGATTCGCGCCCAGCTCGATTTGGCGCAGATTTGTCAGCCCTTCGAGGTTCTCGATAACGCTGATTTTGTTTTGGACGAAGTAGAGGTCTTTGAGCTTGGTCAGGTGGGCGAGGCGCTTGATATGTTTTATCTTGTTGAAGGAGAGGTCGAGGGAGACGAGGTTTGTGAAGGCGTCGAGGCCCTTGATGTGCGCGATGAGGTTGTCGTAGAAGTCGATTTCGGTGAGGGAGGGGGCGAGGGCGGCGGGGATGTCGATTGCTTCGATTTTGTTTTGGCGTAGGCAGAGGCGCTGTTGTGGTGGAGTGGGTGTTAGTGGGTGTGGCGGGGAAGGGCAGAGGTTCGTTGTTTGTTTGTGTTGCGTACCTTCATCTGCTTGAAGCGCTCCAACCGCAGCGACGCCATGTCTGCGATTTTGCAGTGCACCAGCTCAATCTCTTCTTCGTCTTCTGGTGTATCGTCGAGCAGATCCTCGTCTGCAGGCAGCTGTTCTGGTGCCGGCCCTTCCTCGTCTGATACCTCCGGGTCGCTCTGAATCTCAACAGTCGGGTCTCTGGGCTCGTCGCTCAGCGCAAGCTTGTCCACTCTTAGCTTCCCGTCCCAGCCATTGCTGTCCCGCGGCTTGTGGTCGTCCTTGTCCTCGTCGCGTAGTTCAGACGTGCCGTTCGCGTCCGGATGGGGTGGGGTCGAGCTCGCTGCGCGGGGCAGCATTTGGTTCGCTCATAACGACGTGTCGTGAGATGTGACACCGAGTGGGCGAGAGGGAGTATGCCGGTTCTTCGCAGCGGGTGTCAAGTCTGGTGACCAGGCTGTGTAATTGAGGCTGCAAACAATGTCTTTGTACATGTGAAGAAGTGACAGCGACAGGCAACTATCGATAAGCTAGTTCCAAACAGGGTCCTGCGGGGTGACGAACGCGCTCAAACTCCACCACTCAACGCGTGTTTCCGTGTTTTTATACGTTTGCACCTATTACATGCCCTGTTGCACACAGAAATGTACAAAGATTGTGTGGTTGCCGCTCAGCAGGCGAGTCCCGACCACCCAGCCAACCATGTTGGAGACTTTATGGTCACGATCACCACCACAAAGACAGACAGGCAGTCGTCCCTTCCATGATATGTTACATGATTCGACATCCATATCTCGCCAGTCTCGAACCCCTGGCAGCTCAAGCTCGTCAGCATGTCAGAAGCCACAGTATCGCTCAGATCAAAGGTCACCTTCACAAGAAAACATGCCTCTTTACGACCAGTAGTTTCATGCAAGGCACCATCATAATCCCTTCATCCGTATTCATCATCATCGCAACACCTCTGCAATACCCAAACATCCGATTACACACATCAAGCCTCTCTTCCGCTCTCGGCTGAGCCCTGTTCTAGAATGGTAGTACCCGAACCGTCGCTTCCTCATCCGATCTTTTGGCGCGTCTGGTATTGAACATGTCTTGAGTACAAGCGACCCCAGGCTGAAAAGCCGCCACCATCGAAGGGGGCAAATCACTCAGCCTCACGACTGCACACCCACTGAAACGGGGACGCGGGTTCCTGCACACCCTCAGATGTTCGGCGTTGGCCTCATGACATTCAGCCACTTTACGATCGCCGCGGGATGACCTCGACGTGCGACGGCCCGTCTCCTCGCCACATCATGGAACGTTCGGGCACGTGACAGGCTGGACAGGGATCATCCACGCTCGAGTCAAGTCAGCCAAGATCGATTCAATCTTGAAGTCGACATGGCTAAAAGCCCTAGGGGGAAAATGTATCACGAGAAATGCATGGAGAGAATTGTTTGAACAAGTATACTGCCTGGTATTGTGTGCTAAGATAGATTCTTCAAAGAACAACCAAGGCTCTATCCTCAGCGCAACATACTTGTCCAATTTTATTTTAATTTTTTTTCCAAAAGTCCCAATCCTGTAACTCCTTAACTGAGAGGCTTTCCTGATGAGTACTGAGAGGCGGCTAAGAAAGATGGAGGTGCTGGCAAGGTTGTCACCATAGCATTTATGGCGTTGGACGAGCACCATTCTGGGCTTTTGAAATGAGTTAATACCTAGGCGTTCTCTGTTGGAGGACAGGACACTTACAGCGCGTGCAGCAAGTGCGCTACCAGCCCGAGTAGCCTGCGGCTGCAAAGTTCATCAGTATGTCGAACAACATCTAATAAGTAGTCCTCATAGGACTAAGTAAGCTTACATCGCGTGCAGCAAGTGCTTCACCTCCCGGCTATAGTCATTGTTAGCACACTAATATCTGATAGAATTTCGTTAGGAAGGAGAGTACTTACACGGATAACCTCAGAGGCTTGCGGCTTCAAAGTCTGTTAGTCTCAAACGAAGTGCTTTGGATTTGTGACTGGCATGTAGAAAATGAGGTAATTACATCGCGTTCGGCTACACGACAGCATCGCGGAGTGGGAGGACCGGGAATGGGAACGGGAATGTTTTGGGGCTCCAGGGTGCATCAGATTTGTGGCTAGAAAGTTCGGAGAAGAGATGCTTACGTCGCGTTCGACCACACGACCGGGGGCATAGAATCCCGGGCGGTCAGGGCCAGAGTTGATCTGAGGCTTCAAGGCTTATTAGCTTTGCTCATATATGTACGTCAAGTTGGAGAAGAGATGCTCACGTCACGCTGGATCATCTCGAATGGATGACCGAGGGCGAGGGAGGCAAAAGCCATAGCAAGAATAGTAGAGGAGTGCATGTTTGAATTGACTGAAGAAACAGTGGATGAGCAGGCTATATTGATGTCGATGAAAGTTCGAGTTGGATTGGGAACGACGACGGCGAGGTGGTATAGTTTATATAGACGAAATGCCGCTGTACACAAGCTCTTCACGGTCACGATTTGGAACAGAGCGGCTGTCCGGATACCTCGATTTCCGAATTCCCGCTGTCTTGCAAGGCATCTCGCTGATATTCGGCTTCACTGTGTACTTCCGGTCATGGGCAAAGTCTTGGAAGAGTTGCAGTTGACCTCGCGGCAGTGAGAGCTGGCAAGGGGGGATCAGATACTCGGCGAGATATGTACAATGAGCAAGGCCTTCCCCTCTCGGGCAACAGCTAAAGCTGGGGGTTTTGTCCAATCTGATGTGGCGGAAATCGTGGAGTTGGAGAAGTTACGTACTTCTGCGTCTTGGGGTCCTCCGCGATGTCTTTCTCGGCGCGCCGAGCTGATCTACTTGACATGGCCCTTTAGCTAGTTATCCGGCCGGACGAATCGAAAGATATTGTTATCGCATCTGAAGTTTAGTTTGAAGTTCAGCAATAACTAGGTAGCACTGCTATCCTACTGAGTGCCCTCTGAACGCCCAATGCATCTTTCCGGGATGCGGTTTCCGGATGGCCCTCTAGATGTTACATCACTGATATTGAAACCAACTGTATATCCATTCGCTGACTCAGTATCCAACAGCTAGCACCGACTAGAACTTAAGAAGTATGAGCTTACCCTGTCCAGCCCGTTGATCGACAGTGTGGTAGGACGCATTGGAAGTTTGACGATACAGAGCTAGTATCAAATCAAGCGATGAGGCTAGACCTTCTGCGTTTCAATTGCTGATTTACTCCCTGAATCATTCTGATAGTGAAGCAGTTTGCCTCTTGACACAAAGGTATGGTTATTTGCCCTAGAAAGACCTCCAAATCGTTCAAGGTTGACGACAGGATACAGAACAGGATCTTGAGATACACTCGGCTCTCCGGTATGGGCTCGCGATCTTGACAGGCAAGGAAGGTAGGCCTTGGACTTCAAAAGTCTTGGTAATACTAGCATGCTTGCTCCCAGGGTGGATGTTCCACAAGGAGGCTGCGCACTGCACCATTCCGAGGCTGTCCGCTGAACAACCTTGCAGAGGACTATCACTGCCATCTTTCTGAGCACGCAAGTGTTGGCTGTTGATTGTGAGTGACACATGGCATGCCGTTCATGAGTGTTACGTATACCGTGTGTTTCTTTGATACGCGGCCGAATCACCTCAACCATTGGTACGGGGACACTTCCCGCATGTCACTCACGGGTGTCAACTACGAACTATGTTGTTATAGCTTAGCCTCACTCTATCAACTTGAATAATCTGTCAACGCTGTGTGTCCCGAGGTCTGAACGTTGTTGAACCGATTTCAGTAATGTCAGATATCTACCATAGTTATTGAGCGTACCATACCCCGTCTTCAATGTACGTGTGTTCTCTGTGACACGGGCCGGTCAAACTACTGGTAGCAGATCTATAACCGAGATTGACCCGTACGGTACCATACCCCCACTGCATGCATACGACGTAACATTGCAGAGATGCGCGAGGAAAAATCGAGCAACTTCGTTTAGCTAATTGGTCGTCTTCTCGACGCTGATCGAATCGGTTTCTGTTCAACCCACCCTTGCTAGTCTCCGCCGTATGCACGTATGCTCGGCACGTAGTAGACTACCGAGATCTTAACTCGGCCCGTGCAACCCTGAATTCCCCGGACTCCGTGGGGAACATGCTTGCAAATGTCTTTCTTTGGGCCATTGTCGTCGGAATCGGTCCAACAACGGTGGTTCACGCACGGTACCTGCCCATGGTAGTTGTTATGATCGTTCGATGTTGGAATGTAGGTACATAGCCTCGCAATGG
Organism: Parastagonospora nodorum SN15; assembly: GCF_000146915.1. Lineage (NCBI taxonomy): Eukaryota > Fungi > Ascomycota > Dothideomycetes > Pleosporales > Phaeosphaeriaceae > Parastagonospora > Parastagonospora nodorum. Next base: position 287,942 of record NW_001884572.1, on the reverse strand, counting down.
TGGCACGCATCCCGGTCAGGGAGGTCGATCGGTTGTGATGAGTTTGAGTCCATTGATTGTGCACAAGTATGATGTTTGCATATTGACATGTTGCTGCTTCCCTCCAATAAGATTGTTTAGTGCCGCAACTTCACACCATATGCATCAATACATGTTTGCACTTGTCAAAAGCGTACAGAAGGCGGTTGTAGTATGAAGACACACCAAGACATACTACAAGTCAGGCCGAAGTAGGATCAGTGCGGCCCGAGTCAGACCGAAGTAGAATCGGTAGAGCCAGGGTCAAACCACTATACACACTGTTCAGGATTTCTAAATACCAAGCCCCATCCTGATTAGAGCGGTTGACCAGAAATCATGACTTCGGCTCAGTTGTGTCTAATCATAATTACCATTCACAGGTCTGACGATCTATGCCAATTGACTACCGAGTCTCCCCAACAAGGTAGATAAGCGACGGCTTTTCACAGTGATACGTATTAATGTCGCCACAGCTAGAAGCATGCAGGATGCGGGTTGGGTATCTGGATAGCCTGTGATCCCAAAGGGAAATGCGTGTTCTTTGAAGTTTCTGTGAATTCCGACGGCCACTCCATCGCCACAGTTGCGGAAGTGCCACTGGTCCTATTTTCTACTCCTTTCATCCGCCTCATCGAATTCACTATGGCATCAAAATGTTCAGATGGGCCAAGAGGGGCCGCAAATTTTGCATTGGTTCAACTGTGAATGTATTCATCAACCGTGCCCACGATTTAATTGCACTTTTCTCTATTTTCGTCGAAACGAAACGAGTACTTCAGGTGCTCCTCTCTTCGTTCTGTGACTGGTTAGCCAAGAGCTGTGTTGGTGTTCCGGGGGCTTATTGTCCCGTCGGTAAACCCGTCTAGGTTTGCCGCACACCATCGGTACTTTTCAAGTCAAAAGGATCGCCTTCAAAAGGCAGACTGTTTGACTCGGTTCCGAAATCCGAGGGTTGAGGCTGTCTTATTGGGTGAGAAACTCTGATACTTACTCCCACAATTTGACTAAGGGCTTGCAGCAGCTGATAATCATATTTTCAACAAAACAAACTTTAAGAAAATCTGGGATAGGGTGGTCTGATTGATATGGAAACGACAATAACTAGTAGATAACAGTGCATAGGTATACACTACACAAGTTGAAATAATAGGCCTCAGCACTGACAGGAGGAACCAAGACCCGTGATGTTGTCGGCGTTTCTCAGAGCCCGAATGGACACACACTGCCACACTCCTCACTCTTCGTTCCGCATTGCCACGCAATTACGTGTCAGAGGCCGAGGCATAGACAGGATCGTGTTTTTAGCGAAGTCGGAGCCGCCGAGTATCCAGAGATATGTTCTTTGATCGTTGATCGCCTAGAATTACACAGTACACTCCCTGGATTCGCCATGGATAGATTATTAGCTCTCATTGCATGTAATTGCCAATGCCTGGGGTATAGTCCCATATCGCATTGGCCCGTTTCTCCGATGAATTGGACACGCGTCTATGTTACATGTACGTTAACGTGACCGGACCGTTTTACAGAGAACACGGCGCAGACAGTGTCTTGATCTCAACAGATCTTCGTCGAGATACTACTGTATGATATCACCAATGGTGTTTCGCTCTCAACAGATCTTCGTTCAGATGCTGTGACGACACAAATGAGTACAGCTACGCCATCACACAACTCAACACAGCGATCTCGTTAGGTTATTATCATGGCTGAAATAATAGTTCTCTGGTACGAGGTACAGCAGCACTGCCATATTAAAAGGCTTCGAATACCCGGTACCTCTTCGCTAGATGTAGGTTATAAACATCTACCTAGAGGCCAGACGCTTGCTATAAAAGACGTTTGCAGATCTCTTTATTCAGTTTATGTTCAAATATGTAGCATGAACTACAAATTAAAAGAGTACAACTTTATCGCAACTAGACTATTAACAAATGCTGCGTGTTCTTTGCATCGTGGACGAACTAGCCGTTGACAGCCTCGCCAACACGGAAACTAGTAATATCGCTTTAGATTATAGTTCAGCCCGTAGAATCTGTGCTATGTAGTTTCCAGGGTTTTGTAGTGAGACACTGCTCGGGTTAGTCTTTCCTCGTCGCCTATTGTTCGGCTGGGTCTAAGGACGGCCTGAGTCCAAAGTACGGCATGGTACACGACTTCTCAAGTCTCCTCAACAGCTGAAAGATGCGACAAATTACGCCACTTACCAGATGACATTGCATTGGCAATTGCATGCTAAATACGCTGGTGGTTGGTTGATAGAGAAGGCTCCATGAGCTACCTCAGGTTCATGATACCACAGGTAGCATACATAGTTGGACAGTATTACAATTCAGTGCAAAGCCCTGGACAGAATGTTGTGCGCTCGATGCATCATCGTTCAGAGACGATTTGTACATAGATGAGTTCGGTCACGCTATCATAAACCCATACAGTGGTGGCCTAAATCAAGGAAAATAATTTTTGCACGAGTACTTGATTTAGGCCACCATACCCCGCATGCGCCATGCCCCGAAGTGTGTCGGCTTCCGCCCGAGGCTAGATGGCGCCGACGACATACCAAGCCATGTGTGCAGAATATATATGGTGAGCGGTACGCCAGGTGGCGCACACTTATCACCCCTCGCTCGTGTCCGAGGTCTCAGAACGCACTATTATGATGCTTTGGAAACCCCATACATGATCGATACCAGTCATTATGTTGGGCTGGATAGAAAAACGGCGTCCACGTTCATACATGCCCGTTGGCGACGTTGGCGATCATGAAGAGAAGTCTAGCCTGCGCAAATATCACCGCCTATTCCAGATTACTTTGTGCATCGGACTCACTTTGATCAGTCTTGGTCTCGGATACTTTATCAGAGGGGATAGTGGTCATCTATCGCACAGGGAGATATTCGGTAGGACTGACTTGTCCTCGAAATGTTTCCAGCATTTACTAACGATATATGAGAACCGTTTGGCAATACCAGGAAGACATTCCAACCCAATCCAGTCTTTATGCACTATCCTTTCCAACGCATCTGAGGCAACATGGGAGTCTTTGTCGTTATGTACGTCACTACTGTGGAATCAAACACATTCAAATAGCTAACGATTCTTCTAGCCAACGGCGGTTTTATCAAGAACCCCAGCAATGAGTCGGCAGCATTGGGCGTGTCATTCTATCACCAACTACACTGTCTCGTAAGTCCGCCATCGATTTCACACAAGACAGTTCACTCATTCTCGCAGCACATGCTCCAGTTACAATATTTCAAAACCAAACACGAACTCGCCATATTGCGAAACAACAGCGTCGAGAACACCTTGATAGATACTGTCGGACAACAGAACGTAGTCCACTTGGAGCATTGCTTCGACTACATGGTCCAATCGATACTATGCGCTGCGGACACGAACCTCGAGCCCCCGGATCCTATTCTTGATGAAACCAATGGGTATGGGTTTGAACGAAGTTGCAGAGACCACAAGGGTATTCACAACTGGATGGAGAGGCATGAGTATAAAACATAAAGATATTGGGCTCCTATGGAGTAACGGATAGTGGCTGCTCTAATTTGAGGTACAATGCATTTATCTTTTCACAATATATTGCCAGTATTCTCGGTGGCTGGCGGCTGCCAGGCTCATTTGTATCCACATCTAGGCACTGTCCGTTGCGGCATTGGGAAGCACCTACAGCACGCGCTGCTTATGCATCGGTAATCGGCTGGAAATTGGTTAGCACACTCACGTCTTGCAGCATGCTTCGTTTGGTACTTACAGGGTCTTCCTCCGTACGCTGTGGCTTCGGAGTAAATTAGCTTCACAAGCAATAGATACATAAAGTTGCGGAGGAGCCACTTACGGCACGAGCTGCCAGCTCATCGACATTGACCTATGAAGGTGATCAATATACTAAATTGTTTGCAGCAGGCAAATGGATGACTTACAAGCTCAGGTCCCTCAGTGATCTCCGGCTTCAAAGGATGTTAACTTCACCGAGCGGGTATGTGAAGGCGCAGGCGAAATACTTACAGCACGCGCGGCCACACCATTGGCCTTGGGCTAAGGAATCTGTTAGAACACTGATGTCTGATTGCATGTTTTTTTTCCTCTGGAGAAAATTACTCACAGGGTCATCCTCCGTGACCTGAGCCTTCAAAGTGCGTTAGCTTCGCGATATATCGAAGAGCAAAGGAGGAGATACTTACAGCACGCTCTTCCAAACCATCGGCATCTAGCTGTGAGTTTTGTTAGGGAACTAATGTCTTGTAGCATGCTTCGTCGGAAGCGAAAGTACTCACAAGGGCAGCAGGAGACTCAGTGATCTGCGGCTATCGATTTTGTTAGTACATAGCGTACATTCTTCGTAGAGAAGAGATGCTTACAGCACGTGCTTCTAATGGCTGTGAGGATAGTCAGTGTGCCAGTGTCTAATAGCATGCTTTGTTGTACGTACAGGGTTCTCCTCAGTGACCTGCGCCTTCGAAATATGTTAGTGTACGACAAGTAAGTATGTTGTGTTGGAGTTGCTCACTTCACGTTTCGCCACGTTGTTCGGATGCGCGAGGGCGAGAGCGGCAAAAGCAACTGACAGGATGGTAGAGAGATGCATGTTTGGAATGAGGTGGGAATACGAATTGGCTTGGAGGCAAGACAGGCGAGGTGGACAGGTCTAAATAGACTCATGACGGGCTTGAAGACAAGCCAGCTGGCAGTTATTACTCCGAAACGTTACTGTCCCAAGGTGCGCTTGTCTAGAGATCTTCACACGATTCGGCGGTACTGTCGTTGCACGTAAACGTAAATGTGGCTTGGCATCACGGCGCAGGGCAGACTTAGATACTCGGCATGATAGATACGTACCATAAGCAAGATCTCGTTTTCTTGATCGTCGTGTTTGTTGTGCAGAACGCTTTGGATGGCTGTTTCATATCCATGTGAACGTCTACATATCTCTGCGTCTGATGGTCCTCCGCAGCGTTATTCTTCACACACCGATCGGACGTACCAAGCCAATGTTAGCAGCACTTCTATCCTATCAGGAATTTTCCGCCTCTAATATGCCGTTTGTTCCTCGTATGCGCTGACGAACTAACACACACCAACCTTGGCGAAACGGAACCTAGTAAGGCCGCCGGGATCTTGGCTCGGCCCGTAATGTCTGACATCTGTGGTTTCCAGGAATTCCACGATCTGACATTACAAGCGCACATCTTTCCTGGTCGCCGTCATCATCCTCGACCAAAGATGGCTCAAGTCCAAACACTGCGATACACAGTAGTAAGTGACCTATGGCCGATGGGTTGCTGAATATTGTACCCTAACTGCTAACCGGCACGATTTGTCGCGCCGCTGGTTATAATGCCGACAGTGAATTTTCATAAGGTGGATGTGATGAAGAGTATGTGTTTCGAACCTCGGACAACGCCTACGATTACCGGATCGAGCTCGATCTGTGAGATGTAGTGAACGTGCAGCGCCAGAATCCCATTTCGGGCTGGCATAGGCTGATCCGATCCTACTTCGGTCTAACTTTTTAGTACCTCTTGGATGTCACCTGTGCAGTACCTCCATTCACCAGCACACCTATTACTCGAAAGCTTCCTTCTACCCCAGCACCAGTGGTATATGCCCCCTAGCACTATGCCCAAGTTTTTGTTGAACCGACAGTGGGGCAACTGCTCTCTGGACGAATTGCGTGCTTGCGTGTTTGTCTGCTTTTCTGTCCATACTGCGGCTGATGCCGTCCACGAGCGATGATGTTACATCGCAAGCTTCGCCGAACGCACTAGATGAAAGGATAGGTCTCGGCACCGATAAGGCTGAAACTGCTGACGTATACTTTGCCAACGCAGTTAAGCTTTGCGGAGGTAGAGGCACCTTCTAGCTGGTGCGGTTCCGTCTGCTCGTGTTCGGCAATACTGGTGGAAAATTGCGGTTGTACTGTAGTCTCGCTTAGTTCCTCACTTCAATTATTGCCATTGCTCTTCTTGTGGAATGGGGATGGGCTGTATGATTGTTTATACGTCTGAGACCCGCAGTCCATTCCTGGAATTTGCCTCTCGTCTTTACATGTCATGTACACCGCCCCGAGATTCCCGCCCAGAAAATTCTATGTCTGGTTTCCTCTTCTCTTCCTCAGCTTTCCTTTCACCCTCTGGTATTATCAGACTCTAAATGCTATCCCCATACTGTACCAAAAGACACATGCGCATCCGCCCGCGCAATTCACCACCTATGGCCACTCGGACTGTCCGCTTGAGGTGTCCCCCCAGCTCATCGAAGAATCTACGATAAAGCGCTCTATATGCCGGAAATACTCACCATTCGAGATCAGACGCTGGCGCATCGCAACCGTCACTGCGCAATTCGGTCAACCCAAGGAGCACTACCAAAAAGCATTTCGCACCCACCTTCTCCACGCCTTGATTCATAGTACGGATGTCAAAGTTGTGTGCGATCCGATAGTCGATGACCTATGGAACAAACCCGCCTTCATCCTGCAAATCCTTATGCAGGAGATGCTCAAGCCAGAACACGAGCGTCTAGAGTGGATAGAATGGTTAGATCGAGACACGCTTATCCTCGACCAGTGCCGGCCGATCACGAGCTTCCTGCCGCCCCCAGCACCGCGGCGCAAGCACCGCGAAAATAACCAACAGCGGCCTCTGAAGCCGGAAACGCATCTGCTCGTTACTAGAGACTGGAATGGACTGAACAACGGCATTTTCCTGGTCCGCGTGAATGAATGGGCGGTCAACCTATTCGCTGCCATACTAGCTTTCAGACACTACAAGCCTGACGTCGATTTGCGTTTTGGCGAACAGTCTGCCATGGACCATGTTCTTGGGACTGAAGAGTTCAAAAATAACACGCAGTATGTACCGCAGCACTGGTTCAATGGCTACGAGAGGGAAAGAGCGGACGTGTTTGAGGTACGAGAGAGTGTAGTCGGTATGAAGGAGCATGAGGTTAGGAGGGGAGATTATCTTGTACATTTTGCGGGACGGCGGTATAGAGATATGGTGATGAACGAGTGGGCGGATATGGTGGGCAGAATGGGCGATATTTGGATGGAGAAGAGGGTGTTGAGAAATGTTGATGCGGAGATTGAGAAGTTTTGGGCAGAAGTGCAATGAGGACCAGGCTGAATCAGAAAGTTTGAAGCATATTCTTCAAAAATGCCACGTGAGATGCTACATCCACGTCAGATAGGAGTTCTAAAAAGAGAAAACACAACGAAACCAAGACTCGAGATGTAGCTGGCGTTGCTGAGAGCCTGAATGGATATGGGTTGAATTTTGATGAAGGTGTGGAGACCACGAGGCTCTTCACAAATGGACGGATAGCCACGAGTGAAAGTCGAGCGAGAAATGAGAAGAATGCTGTTGTGGCTGCAGTAGTATGGTGGGGCTTCAATGTCCGACGGCAGTTAGCGATCACGTGATGGGCCAGACTTCTAGATGTCAGGTGAACCCTCCACGTCCACACCCGAGCTGCGCCAGCGATGATCAATTCGAAGCTCAAGTCCCTCCGCATCCTCGGTGACGGGATGATGGCTGGAGGGCGACCCCAGGATTCGCGCGCGGCAGAAGTGCCAGGCGTCTTCCAGACTCTTGCACCTGACTTGGTTCGTGATAGGCTGGTGGTGCATGGCCTTCCGCGTCCGACGGCGGATTAGCCGTGAGGCTATCTGCTCGTCTGCAAGCCACCGGCCTGCACAAGCGGCCGCCCTGGTCGTGGACACCGGTCTCACGCGTCTTCACGACGCCGAAGTGTGTAGACGTGGTGAGTTCCTGCAGGGCCTCGCCGTGGTCAGGTCTTCCCAAGTCACCCGCATTGCGCGAACGGTGGGCACGCCCCGTAAGCACGGTTTTGGCTGCTCTGGATAATGTGCCCTGGGTCTTAATGGCCTGTGTGATGGGCCACTCAGTGCTGGGGCAGCGTGTGCTATTGGCCGGCCGTTAATGGCGTACCCACTCGCCCAGCACCATCAGTGGACGCAGGCAGCGTGGAAGTGAATGTCCTGGGGCCAGGCCGCTGCTGGGCGACCGCTCTGCTAGAGCTCTTTGGTGCTAGAGGCGAATTCAAGCAGCGGTTGGGAGCAACCCCATAAAGATCCCCTGTCCCGTGTGGCCGCGTTCGCACAGCCCCGGTACAGACAGCATCAAGAGCCACCGGCCACGCCGTCGCGCAGTCTCGCATCAGCACTTGCCTTCTTTCTCATCGCAAACACTGTCGCGCCGTCTGCAGGGTTTGAAAGAGAAGGAGATCCCGCGTTGTCCAAATAGGCGCATTGCTGGTGGAGCGCTTGACGGTGAAAAGACGGCGTCTCATTTCCGCCCGCGTTAGCGAACCAGCCTCATCCCAAGCACTGATCCTAACCTCGCTCGCTCGCACCCAAGCTCCCCCTCACACCCTATCCACCCTCCACATTCGCCCTCGCGCCCTCGACCACCACCGTCGACCAACTCTTTGGGACCCCGCGATCGCTCCTTCCATCTCGCGCGACTCCTGCGCAATTGACTGCCGCGCCTTCCAATTGCCAATCCGGAAGCAGCGACCTGTCGAGCGACCCACCCGTCACCGCACCAACGTCAGCTATCATTCCCACCACGCGGCGAGTCCACCACGCGACGACCCAAGGAACGCCCACCTGCATCGCACTGCTGCCATCTGCCATTCACTACGCGCACTTCGTACTTGATCATCGCGCGCCGCCTGCAGAGGCATCTCCTGCGCCATCATGAGTGCCGAGCCCACGATGCCAGCGCCCGTCACCACGGTCCTTCCGACCGCCGACAAGCCCAACTCCACCCTCGCCGCCGGGCAATCAAACGGCACGGGTATGTTGTGCACACACTCAAATGCCGCAGTGCATCATCATGAATGTCTCGACTAACAAATTCAAGTAGGACAGTCATCTGAGACAGACTCGAAGCAAAAACAATCATTACTCGGCGTGCCCCAGGCGAACGACGAGCAAACACCCACCGGCACGGGACTGAGTGGCGCTACTGCGGCAGACGCCGAGAGCATTGGTCGTGGATCGAAGCACTCCAAGCGCAGCTTCATGGGCAAGCGCCGCGCCGGAAGCACCGCCAGCAGCAGGCGTCGCGCTGCCACATCAGAGAAGGCCGCCCAGCCACCTGCGACGCCGGCTTCTGCACAGCGCGAAGGCTCGACAAGAAGCAAGTCCAAGCGATCTGGAGGCGGTCTGCTTGCCTGCCTGCCATGTTTTGCGCCCAAAGAGCACCGGGAGACAGGCGATAACACCCCTCCAGAGAACGCCAAGCAGGCCGCCCCCGTCAAAACCAGCCGAACGTCGCAATCAACACCGGTGAAGAAGCAGGACCCAAGCGCTGCCGAGTCGAGCAATGCAGAGTTTAGCGTTCCTCTTGATGAAAAGCCAGGAAATGGCGATTACTCGAGCGGTGTCGCCGATAAGCCCACTGTAGGTGATGGCACAGTCGAGCGACGGTCCCATGAGACCCGTCCCCAGATAGTGACAAGAAGCTCGTCTAAACGACAGCAGGCAGAGCAAACCTCGCAGTCCCAGCCAGGCACGCTGCAGCCAGTTCCCGTTGATATCCATGTCACACAGCCAACGCCCGGCACCACCCCAGTCCATCCTCGTCCGTCCGTCGAGCAGTCGCGCATAATAGAAGACCAGACCGAAGAGCAGAAACAGCTCGACTCCGACATTGAGATGAAGGATGTGCCATTATCGACAAACGACGTTCACCAGGAGGGTGAGGACCCAGCCACCCAGGCAGATCCCGATCACCACAAGGTCGATCTCCCGCCACCTCCGCCCCTGGAGCAAAGGCAGGATGTTGTACAGAAACAAACTTCAGAGATGTCGGAAGCATCGGAGCCACAGAAGTACCTCCTCGGCCCCATTGCGCCGCGGTTCAAGGGCAAGAAGTGCTTGGTGCTTGATCTCGATGAGACATTAGTCCACAGTAGCTTCAAGGTATGTCATGCATTTGACGCGTTCTTGCTAGATACTGACAAGTGCTAGATCCTACATCAGGCCGACTTCACCATCCCAGTCGAGATCGAAGGCCAGTACCACAATGTGTATGTCATTAAGCGGCCCGGCGTTGATCAGTTCATGAAGCGTGTCGGCGAGCTGTATGAAGTCGTTGTCTTCACCGCCTCCGTCTCTAAGGTATGCGAAGCTCCCAAGCCATGGCAGTTCTCTTCTAACACCTCCAGTACGGCGATCCTCTCCTCGATCAACTTGACATCCACGGTGTCGTTCACCACAGGCTCTTCCGCGAAAGCTGTTACAACCACCAAGGAAACTATGTCAAGGTACGCCACCAATTGTTTCATCTTCGTGACACCAATCTAACTTGGGCAGGACCTTTCACAAATCGGACGCGACCTCAAGGACACGATCATTATCGACAACTCCCCCACGTCATACATATTCCACCCACAGCACGCGGTGCCGATCAGCAGTTGGTTCTCGGATGCGCACGACAACGAGCTTCTTGACTTAATACCTGTACTTGAGGATCTCGCTGGCAGCCAAGTCAGCGATGTCAGTCTTGTGCTGGATGTTGCGCTATGAGTTGAGCTCGGATGATGAGAAAAGCAATCTCTGCGTATACCCTGTTTGCTGCGCCGATATATCTTAATTCCTGGCCGTGCGCTCCATGTAGGAGAGACAGCAGACCGTTGTTTTTGTAATCAAAGCTTTGTAATTTGCATGAAGAGGCGGATCATACAGGGATATCATGGTGGAGAATTCAAGCGCTCCCACACGCCCTGTCCAACCCTGAGGCACAACGAGGTCGGCGTTCCGGTCACTCCCACCCGCACACGAAAGAAAAGTTGTAATATTGGCATCTACCCACACATACCCCATCCATACTTTTCTAGTCCACGCGCCGAGGCGCACTATCAATAACCTGTTTTCCTTTGTAACACGCGATTTCAAGTTAAGCATTGCTGGCGAGGCTCGTCCCACTTCCAACCTCCACGACTGGAGCGTGCATCACTACATCTCCTCTTCCTTTCCTTTTTTTTTTGGCAATCATGGTATCGATTTCGCATATGGGGAGAGTGCAGTGCGGCTTGTGGGGAGGTCTATCTTGTCGATATGTAGTGGTTCGCGCCGTGTAGGCAGTGAAACACAAACTTGTAATAACACACTCCATGCGCAGTGATTTAGCCGTGAAGTCCAGACAACGATGGTGGTAGCTTTCACATGTGACATATCATGACGCTTAGGAGCCGAAATCTTGGCATCCTTTCACATGCAGATGCATGACTCGCACGCCGCCCGTCCCGCACAAACCACAAACGACTGGTCGCCTGCCTGCACCTGGCGAGATCGGGAAGCGTACCACTCTAAACCACGTCTCACTTCAGGATTCCGCTTGCTCATTGCCATATCTAACGTCCCTTCTACATGTCTCGGTGACACGACGCCCCCCAACTGTTGTAACTTCGCTCGAGCACGCTTCACACGATGGAGAAGTACAGCCAATTCCGCGACAAAGGTACGTTCATACGTCACACGTGTATTCTCGCCATGATATGAAAAGCTGACACGAAATGTTGTAGGCACAGCAATCGCGCCCTTCCTCCCCGTCCCGCCCGCGCCTGCGAGTTTCCTCTGGACGCCTGTGTCGGTCACGTTGTTTCTCTGCCGCTTGCCCTTCCTGCTGGGTATATCGCTTATATACTTTTGCTTCTTGGAGTGGATTCCGGTTGGCGGTGGAGGGTTGGGACATGCAGTCAAGTACTGTGCGCTTTGGTTGATGTTGGGGATTCCGGGGGTTTGGTGGGTGGATTTGCAGGTTGATGGGGTGCGGAGGGGGTGAGTTTTCCATTTACTTACACTTTGGTGGGAGGAGCGATTGGGACTTTTGCTAACAATTGTATAGGCAGCTTCACACTTCCGGCGACCACCTCCCCCGCGCCGGCTCCATCATCGCATCCTCGTTCACATCTCCGCTCGACCCGCTCTACCTCGCCGCCATCTTCCAACCAATCTTCACCCGCTCCTACCCACACACCCGCAAAGTCGAGCGCATAACCCTCTACTCCGCCATAAAACTCGCCTTCTCCTCGCCCTCCCTTACACCCCGCGACCCAGCCGCCCTGGTGTCCCTCGCCGACCTCACCGCATCCAACCCCAGCAAAATCATCTGCGTCTTCCCCGAGACGACGACGACCAACGGCCGCGGCATACTGCCTTTGTGCCCGAGCCTGCTCAGCGCCGATGGCAAGACGAAAATCTACGCGGTCAATCTGCGCTACGCGCCGCAGGACATCACAACCCCCGTGCCAGGCCAGTATGTAAAATGGTTCTGGCGCCTCCTACACAAGCCCACGCACCAAATGCGCGTGCGCATCGCTACCAAGATATACAACTCCAAGACGCTGGATCAGCTGGTCAAGGCGGCGGCGAGTGCGAGTGGGTATGATGCGAATATCTTCGATGGGGAGGCGTTTCAGGATGAGGACGGGGAGGTGAGCAGGGATGAACAGGCGGTGCTTGATCGCGTGGGAGAGGATTTGGCGAGGTTGGGGAGGGTCAAGAGGGTGGGGCTCGGCGTGGAGGAGAAGGTGGGGTTTTTGAGGGTTTGGGGGAGTAGGAAGAGGTAGGGTTTGGAATAGAAGGGGAGGGGGTGGTGGTAGTGATGGCCATCATCATCGTGAGCATATAGATTAGGAATATGTAGAAGTAAATTTTACAGCCATGTTGTGTCTCAGCACACAGCGCGCAACGAAGCCATACCTAGCACTTTTGTAAGGAAGCTTTTGGTTCGCCGTGCCATGGGCATTCGGTCGAGAAGATCTTTTGAACACAGGAGCAGGTAAATAACATGTCCACCAAGAGTCGCACTCATAAAGCAGAAGCCTTCGATCTTTGATCCAGCAACAACACATAATACATCCACGGCACTCTTTTGTCTCAACCAACCATGTTCGAAGCCGTCGACGCGCAAAGACATGAACTCTTTGATGACGTGGCTCAGCTAATATCATTCGGACTTCATTTTGATGGCCTGTGTATGCGTGCCATATTCCCGAGCATGCCGTTTTCTGACACCTGGGTATCTGAGTTTTGTTGAGGAGAAGAGGTAGCCATGAGTGTCGGTAACTAAAGATTTGCAAAGGAGGAGAGAGAATGTACATTCGATAGACGGTAATCTGTTTTTGGTATTGGAGGGAAAAGGCGTAATTGAAATGGGGTTCGAAGGTCGAAAGAGGAAAACATATTCATAGACCCAGCCGCCCGAGCTATACGCGACATGAAACAAACGATATAGACTTCAAGCGGAACGACCAGTTTATAGTGCATAGATATGCGCATATCAGTCTTTGACGAGCATGCTGTTAAGCGCGAGCAGTTCAGCATGAAGAACACGGCTAACGCACAGAATAGGTTGATTCAATAGGGTATTGCAATGTTCAAAATCGCTTAAACGCATCTGTCTGTAATTCGGGTTCAAGAGGCAGAAGACCTTGAAGGCAAACGGCTCGACTCTCAAGAGAAGAGGATAAGACATGTAACGAACACCTGGCCACTTTTAGTCGAGTGAAGGAGAGTCGGTGCGATGAAGCTGCGGGACACAAGATGGCCTTTCATATGCTTCTCGTCTTTCCGCGCACAAGCACATCGAATCGCTTGAACTCACTTTGAATATGCATTTCTGCCACGAACATGCACCTAGACATTTGATACTATTCACGAGATGATAGTCCAAATTTTTCGAAGCTTTCAGTCCGTTGTGATGACGAATGTATATGAGCTAGTAGCGGCAAATGTGAGTGGAGAGTGTATTTTAAAGGAGGAGAGAAGACAAGAAAAGACATTTGTTACTGTGTTGTGTCTTTTTAGAAGTCCAGCAAGAAGTTGGTGAAGTAAAGAAGTCGACAAAGGATGCGTATCTATAGAAGTTGCGCCAATCCGACTAAGCTTTGCGCCATGAACTTTCGATAGCTTGTAGATTTTCTTGAACGAAAGAGACAACAGAATATAGGCGTTGTGAAGAGGATTTTTAGAAGAAAAATCAGAACCAAAGACATTGCCGATTGCTAGTATTCGTTTTGGTCTGAGAATAATGAGCTTGCAATAACCTTCCAAACTGAAAGGGAAGGGAAAGATTTGTACTCGCAGCATTTCAAGTGATGCAGGCGACGAATTACTGTGATAGGTTGGAATTGTCCAATATAGAGGCAGAAGCTTTACTGCCGATAGAAGACCATGTGTATCTTGAGGCGTATAAAGTGTGTTGACTGAATGTGTGCACTGAAGCAGGAAACGTGCGTTTGCCTCTCTACAAATTTCGAACAGAGAGAGCTCAAGACAACTCAACCAAGGCATGTAACCGGTTCAAGGACCATTGGATCTTTTGATGCTGACATCTCGTGGTGGAGATGCAAAGCAGAAAGAATGGCAAAGTTTTTAAATCGCTGGGCCAGGCCAAGCGCGAAAGCATGAGAGTCGCTGGTAGCTGTTCGTGGGCATGAGCTGTTTCTGGTAGTTTTTTCGAACGATCAATACGTGAGACAAGTTCCGAAGCCTGATATTGATGTGAAATCAAAAGCCGTTGAGCAAGGCCAGAAGAGACATTAGTGATGAAAGCAAAAGGCAGGCTTTAGGATAGATATCGTCGTTGCCGTTGCTTGGTAGAAGAAGAAAATAGACGTGTTGAAGGCGACATTGACGAAGCTCCGATCTACCTCTCCTGTAAAAATGGACTAGTGGTACTGGGACATGAGTCGACATGTCTCCACTTTGGAGCACTATTGCGCGGCACCAGAAAGCCATAGCTCAAGCAGGCTAAGCCAAAATGGAGCACTCATATGATCGATATAGTCCATTTTTGAAGTAGAGCTGGGGGAACGTAAAACAAGAGATATCTTGGTTTTTGTTGAATGGGCTATCTATCGCGCATCGCGTATAGGTAGCAGGTTCTGTACGATCGTACGGTAACTGAGTATTGGGTATTGATTGCTTGTTGTACGATCTATGAGGCAGGCCCCCTATATAGAGTTGCTACTTCTTACCGGCCCGAATCACGTGACTACGTTCAGGCTATCCCTTCGTGCGAGAGATGCTCACAACAGTGGATATTATCAACAGTTTTGCTTATAGGGGTTGTGTAAGATATATTTTAAGACAGATTGGAATAAGATCTGGAAGGTATTTATGCTATCAGGCAGTCAAAGAATATCCCGAAAAATTGTAGGCCTCATCGTCGCCGAACCTTCGAGGAGAGAAACTTAATTGACTTAGCTGTTGGTGCTGGTAGTGGAGTAGTGGCTTTTGCGCGACGGCGCGTGTTCTAATAAAGGCTGCTGTACGTTTGGGCAGCATAGTTATACCGAAAACACTATCTATGGTGTAGTGGGCAGAGCATACGCCACAGCGCGTATCCAAATAAAGGCTATTGTACGTCGGAACCAAACTGAAACCACTATATACGGCGTAGCTAGGCAGTAAATGTGCCGCGGCGCGTACCCAAATAACTGCAACATCACAAGGGAGCGACGTAGTAACCAAAACAACAAACTTCTATTGATATTAAGCCCCAGTATTCTCTAGTAGAGCAAGTTTAGTACCTTAACCCTTTTTCGAGGCTCCACTACTCTTCTCTTCTCCTCTAGCCCAGTACTATACCATGGTATATGCCAGTGCTCTAGCTACCGCTTTTCCTCAAGAAATTATTGAACGCATAGCCTGCAATCTCCTGCTAGCTGAGCTGTGCTCCTTCCGATTGACCTGCAAAGCGATTGCAGAAAAGTCTTCTTATTATCTCGGAACTACCTACTGCACTAAAGTCCAGACCAATCTATCTCTCGCAAGTGTGCAAAGACTAGACTATCGCTCAAGGTCTCCATGGGCCCGGCATGTAAAGATCCTTCATCTAGGCTGGGACGAGGAGGCAGGGCATGGGCTTGTCTGGGACCGAGACGTCGTGTTCGAATGCTATACTCCCCAGTTTGCCAGTTCTCCAAACAGTACGCAATAGCATCCTTCGATTTGCCAACTGTCGATCAATCACGCTCAGCGCCCCATACGAGTACAACTCTATGGTTTCCCCTAGGCTAGATGCTATTGGATATAGCGATATGCTTGGAATTAGTTTCCTTATTATCGCTGCAACTAGCCTGCTTCTTCAGAAATTCCAGGTTGACTTTGGGAGTGAAGGTGGTAAATGTCGAGTCAACACTAGCCAACTTCACTTGGAGCAAGTCAGGAAGCCGGCATTCAAGAAAGCGTTTTCCAGCCTCCAGGAAATATCGCTCAGGCTCTCTGTAGGGGATGGCGCTTCCGACTGGATAGAGAGCTTGGTATGTGATACAGTTCATCTACGAAAACTGGAGTGGATCGTTCAATTTCCTGAATCTTTCTGTCTTCGGTCAACTAGTCTGTCTCACCTTCAGGAATTAAACCTTCGGTATGGGTTGATGTCTGAGAAGAACTTGGTTTCGTCTCTACTTCAGTGTTGCCACTGCCTTCAATCCCTTAGCATTTTCCAGGTTCGCCTAAAAGGAAGCTGGGCTCGAGTCTTTGCATGTTTGCATTATTTGAATAGCCTACGAAACATATCTTTGCATTTCCTTCGATTTGGCCCTGGTGCAAGCAGGCCTCTAGGCTTTTCTGGTCTGAGGGATGATACAGATGTGCCGGACTCATTAGGTCGAAAGCTTCGATTGGGAAGGAAGGGCGTCTTAGGACAAAAAAGAGTTGTTGGTGTTGATTATAGTGGACCTGGCATGGCAAATGTAGCAGCCATGTTAATGAATTCTATAGAAGAATAAGAGAGCGATATATATGCTATGCCAGTAGACTGCACTACTCCTGTCAGGATATGCTGCTCTCAGAGGCTACAGATGTGTAGCAGCAAGGCCGAAAAGAGAGAGCAGCCAGTCTTTCCACGGTTGGTACATGCAATTGATGATTCACAGCGCAGTACGACCGAACAAGCCTTTGTCTCTCAGTAACAGCATCATTCATAGTACGTTCAACAAAAGCCTTCAAGAGAAAGTCATGTTTAGATCCGCTTGCAGAGGCAATAGAGAAGCATCAGTTTACCGATAAATATCGCAAATGTAGACTCACCGTACACGAACCTGACTTAGTTGGGAATGGGTAGAAGTAACCCGTTAATCGCACACCTTGATAGGGCCATATTCTCAGCGTTGCGTCTCCTTGGTTGTGTGTAGCACGTCCTATGCCAGTACCTACGCCTCCTTGTACTGACTCTGAATTTGTTGCGTGAAGAGAAAAAGTTTTCATGAAATGCTCGAGAGTGATATTTGGTCCGCGGACATAAGATGATCGACAAACGTTCTTGAGAGAGCGATACGTATTTCGAAACATTGAGATTTCCCCAAGGTAAGGCAAGAAAAGAAGGCATGATTGCCGGCGCGTGTCCTTTTAGAACATCGATGTTGAGATATATACATTTTGGTGACATAATTATTTATGAGGATATCCAGGATTTATGCAGAATGTTAAATGGAAGATACAGTAAAAATACACATGACCAGATTCATTCATGATTTTGATCAGAACGAAATTTGAAGAGCTGACTATGTCCAGGCCTCTTCCACTGCTGCTTGTTTACAAAGCTGCATGGCATAACTGCACTTGTGTCTACGAGTGGATAGTATACACTCTGAGTATAGCGGGAAGTTTCGATGTCCCTTTGTCTTCTAAAATCATACAATGGAACCGGATGTTGAAGTATGAGGTCAGTGCGAGGCTCCAAGGAATCCTTGCCTGATATGATTATTGGTGTCTGAAAACCATTGATAGAGGCAAGAATAGAATCGTGAGAAGAAATGAGGACGCTGTGACAAATGCCCCAACCTGTGAGATAGAAAACGTTGAGCATGGCATCAGTCCTTGACAGCTATGCCCTGGTCAAGTGCGCAAATGGTCGATTTGTGACAAACATGAGTATTGGACGTTTGTGAAGATATCTAAGATGGCGCAGGAGCTGGTGAACATGGATAATTCATCTTTTTACAAGATGTGCTGACATTGGAGATGGAGTTGCGATCGATGGGAGTGGGGTGGAAGGCGATGCCAAGCACACTAGCCCGTTGTCAGCTAGTGCAGGGACAGGGATATCTGATTGTTTACAGTAAACACCGATTGGGAGCTCCGCAACATCATCGCTAACACCCACGACAACGCGCTTTTGCTTGTAGCAGCGCCATAGCATGCTTTGTTAACATCATTCCTCTCTTGGATACCATGGACTACGTCAAAACGGAGCCGGCGAACGAGAACGAGGTGACTACGACATTGCGACCCGCGCATGTAGAACCTGCTAACAGAGTCGCGCATTGTAGGGCTTCAGCAAACCTTCTGGCTTGAAGCCGCCGACTCAAGTACCCAAGATTGGGCTGTCGCATGGCCGCGCTCTTGGTGAATTGCAAGACTCGAACATGAACTCGCGCAGCGCCATCCCGCCGCCGACGGCGAGCAAGCATAAACCGTCTGGCCGTAACCCACCCTTCCACTCAGCCCACATGCGAAGCCAGTCACTAACTTCCCTAGTACCCGAGCCGGCCACTAAAAGGCAGACAATGGCAGACAAGGCCGTCGACTACGGTCGCAAGCCCGCAGCAGTACCTTCCAGCCGCCCAGCCAACAACGCTTTTAAAAGCGCCATTGCGCGCACGTTTGCCGCGTCCACATCACGTATCAACACGAACAAGGGCTCGAGACAGGTCTCTGCGCCTTCGCACAGTGGCAGCGTAGGCCCGATTGCGCGCGTACCCACTGCGACTGCGAGACCAAAGTCCTCGTACGGCCAATATGGTCAGCATGCTCGTAGCAAGTCGCACCATCAGGTTTCGCGCCCAGCGACTGCGATGCAACAGCGCGACGATGAAGAAGATGACCTCGAGAGGCAAGAGCGCAAAGGTGTGCACCCTTTCTCCCTATCAACGACTCCAAAAGAGACGCTCAAAGTTCCCAAACACGCCCCCAAACCTCTACAGAGGCGCCCGACTTCTCTCAATGTACCCCCGAAGAGGGCCTCTCATTTGTCACACTCCAGAGCTGTATCCTCTCCTTCAAACTTTCGCTCCATCACTCCCGTCATGGAAGAGCCCGACGATAGCTGCGACGATATCTGCAACACTCTTGGAGAGCTCAAGTTGGGCCCTACAAAAGCAGAAACTCGAGACAGCCTTATCGGTGGCGCAACGATCCATGGCAAGGAGGCCAACCCGTTCCTTAGACCTCTTGCATCTCAGATCCCTATCAAAACACCAGCGCGACAGATGATGACGCCGATCCCGGCCCAGAAGCAGTTTGCCGCAGCCACACCGAAGTCGTTGGCACCCTTTTTGAATAGATTTACTAACGATCGTTGTCCAGATTTCTACGACGACCGAATCGAGACTATGGAACGCGACTTCCGCATGTTCAAAGAGAAGATGGAATCTGACATGCAGCAATCGACCGACTACAAGGAGACGATTCAGCAGTTGCAAAGTCGGGGTGAGTGACCAAGCCATGGACTGCTGTTGGCATGACTAACACAACCCCACAGTCACTGAGCTCGACGCCCTCCGTGCGCGCCTGGAGACGCTAAACAAAGGTCTGGAAGGAGATCTCAAGGACACTCAGAGCTGCTTGAGCACAGTCAAGATGGAGCTGGAGATGACGCAACGGAATCACTCATTCGAGACCGAAGATCTACGACGAAAGCTTCGCAATGAGATAGAAGATCTCGAATTCAAACACGAGAAAGAGACCAAGCGAGTGTTGAGAGACAAGGAAGATTCAGAAGAGAAGTTGCGCAAAGACTTCGAAGTCCGGGTCGACAAGCTGCTCAAGGAACACAACGAAGAGCTGGCCAAGCTTCAGAAGAAGCTAGATGCTGACAGTGAAGTCGAACGAAGTCGGCGTGCACAGGAAGCGCAGAAGATCGAAGCAGAATACGCATCGCGGTTGAGGCACGCTGAAACCGAAGCAGATGCGAAGCAGCGCGAGATCCAGCTTGTCCAGGGCGAACTGATCAACACCAAATCGGAACTTGACCGCGAAAAGACGCTGCGAAAAGGACTTGAGGGCCAGTTGACCGAAGCTACGACAAACAACCTCACATTGAGCTCGGCTAATACCGCGATGAAGGAGAAGATTCACTTCCTCGAGTCGGACAGCCAAGCACAGTCGCAGGCTTTCAACGATCTGCACCGACGGATGCAAGAAGCTATCGACGCAGCAGAGCTCGCCCACGAGAAGTTGCGACAAGAGGAGACTCTACGCCGCAAACTCTTTAACCAAGTGCAGGAGCTCAAGGGCAACATCCGAGTCATGTGCCGTGTACGACCCGCCCATGCAGAAGAGTCGGATCCTGCATCGATCGACTTTCCTGACCAAGACACAGATAGCAAGGAGGTTGCAGTACTTGGTCCAAGCAAGCAGAGCGCGATGGGAAAAGACATCACTTCTTCATATGCGTACTCCTTTGATCGAGTGTTCGGGCCGGCATCGCAGAACAACCAAGTCTTCGAGGAGATTAGCCAGCTTGTGCAAAGTGCTTTGGATGGCTACAACGTCTGCATCTTCTGCTACGGGCAGACAGGCTCTGGCAAAACATACACCATGTCATCAGCTGATGGCATGATTCCCAAGGCTACCGCTCAGATATACGCGGAAGCGCAGCGTCTCGAGGAGAAGGGCTGGAAATACACCATTCAGGGCTCATTTGTCGAAGTGTACAACGAGACATACAATGACCTTCTTGGGCGCTCCGAAGATCTTGACAAGAAGAAAGTTGAAGTCCGACACGATCCAGCAAAGAAACAGACGTATCTGGAGAACGTCGTCAGCCTTCCTCTGGATGGGCCAGATCGAGTAGACGAGATGCTAGAGACAGCCAGCAAGAACAGGACCGTTGCGGCTACCAAGGCGAATATGCGATCAAGTCGAAGTCACTCAGTTTTCATTCTCAAACTCGTTGGTGTGAATGAGATCACCGGCGAGAGGAGCGAAGGTACACTGAACCTCGTTGATCTTGCTGGTTCAGAAAGGCTTGAGCATTCCAAGGTCGAAGGTGCACGTTTGAAGGAGACGCAGAACATCAATAAGAGTTTGAGCTGTCTGGGAGACGTGATCAATGCTCTCGGATCAGGCAAGGAGGGTGCTCACATCCCGTACAGGAACTCGAAGGTACGTTTGCACATTGTCATGATACCGAGACTTTAAGCTAACTTATGTAGTTGACCTACCTCCTCCAATACTCACTCGGCGGCAACTCCAAGACGCTCATGTTCGTCATGGTAAGCCCACTGCAAGCCCACTTGCAAGAGACCATCACGAGTCTCAAGTTCGCCACAAAGGTGCACAACACGCACATCGGCACGGCCAAGAAGCAGACCAAGTCGTAGACGAATGGATTGGATCGGGGTATTGGATGTCAAAGGATTGGCGCAGGAATGGCAACGGCGTTGCCTATGTGCATTGTGAACGACTTTTCCCAGCAGCGGCCATTGAAGTGTTCGAGGTCGCCCTGCTATGTCTCTGTTCTCTCTTCTGATACTCTGGCGCATGTGGTTATGAGCACTTTTCATCTCATCATCCCATGGTCTCGGCGTTTTGACTCGTACTATGGATAGTTATGCATCACAATCACGACCAACCAACTTCACATTAACCTGGCCCTTGCCATTTCATCCTGCTCCTTGTTTTGTCCGGCCCTTCTCCCCAATTTCGCACGGCACAACAGCCCTCGTGAGCCGTCTATGCCGTCCCGTCCCGTGTCTCTGCTCCACTCGGAACGTGTCCCGCATGGTTGTCTCGCGTGAACCGTTGCATCGGTGCCAATCACGATGAGCTGTCCCGCTGGTGAAAAACGACTGGTTTCTACACTTCATGGGCAGTTACTGCATGGGGTATGTTGGGCGGCGCGGTGGTGCGGGAGGTGTGCGGGTGGGAAGAGCCGAGATGGTGCCGTAGGGGAGGTGTAGCGTGCGGAGGATATGGGATGGGGGAGTGGAGGTATAAAAGTCGCGACGAGTGCGAGCTTGGGAATATTTCAAATATACGTGCTTTTCCGTTTTCACACAAAATTTCTACACAGGAAATGCATGTGTAATTGTGCTTTTCCAAAACCAAAAACAATATGCCTGCATGATGTGGGCGCTGCGCTTCTCAAAAAGACATACTCCAAGGTATATGTTTGCTGTTTGTTTGGGAATCAAAACCTGTGTTAAGTTCTACCCATGCGAGAGAATGAGTTTTCTAGGTGGTGAGGGTGTCGAAAAACAAGAACGCGAACTGCCCATGAGAAACATACGGTATAATTCCCCATGAAGTTGTGCTTTTTCCTGTACTTAGGCAATCCGTCAAAAATCATTGCACAAGAAGGGTGATGTTCTCCTCTCTCTACTTCTGAGATTCAAGGAAACATGTGGATTTCGCATGGGTCTTTGGGTCCCGGGAGGCACCGACATCTCTCCGCTTCAGGCCAGACATTTTACGCAAATGGTTTATATTCGAACGGCACCTCACAGTTTCTAGTCTATCTTCCCTCTCGATATTCAATCTTTACAACACAAACTTCCGAGGAAATCTGTCCAAAATCATGTCTCAGAACCATCTGTGTCTATCCCTCGACCAAAAGAATTACGCAACATCATCATGCCTTGTGCTGTGCGGATTTCTCAAAAGCAGACCGAAACCTTGCCATGAATCTCCCTGGGGTTTGCTAACCGTGTTTCAAAAGGTAGCAATCGGCACAGCTTATGTCGTAAAACGCTTCGACGCTCTGGTCATGTGCGTGTCGCGAGTTGGAAGATGGGTATAAAAATTGATGATTCTTCCTCTGAACTTCTTTCTTCTATCACGCATTCAAAGAGATCGCAAGTCCAAAACCTTCGGATGACAGGTTCATGTTCTATCCTGCTCTCGAAAAAGCGACCAGGTCGATATCCATGTTGCTGCGAGCTACTCAATCTTGCCGTTTTGTTAAAAGTGATGACGCAAGCAATTGATGTTTCCTTTGCGGTCTCTGCCAGCAGTATCAACGATTGCAATCAAGACCCAAAAAGACACACTTCCTTAATCGCATGTCTCGTTTTCTGCGTCCGCCTGCAGGCATCAGCTCAGGTATATGTACAGTCTCAATGTAATTATCTGTACAAAGATACGCTTTCCGGAATTCGACCCAAAAGATCAACCGAGTAAGCACATGAGCGTGAGCCAGTCTACACATAAATACTTCAGCCACGAACAGGCTCTTTTCCTCCACAAAGTTAAGCCTCGCATCAAAAAAAGAAAGAATTGAGATGAATGTTGGTGTCGAATATAGGAGATCATAGCGGCTTATGTTTGGCCAGTCTTTGAAGCCTCCGTACAGTCCCAGATTATGTTCAGTAGATTCTGCTGATATAACAGAAACGAGTCTCAGTCATTCATGCCTGGGAGTTGTCGGATTCTAATGAGACTTCAAAATCAAGCTCGCTATCTTGTATGACTGTGAGTGTCTTGTTTCAAAATGATCAAGAGAAGTACTTCTGTTCTTCCTTGCCCCTCCTCCAAGATGGTGTATATATGCCACCTTCCCCGGCCTAACACTTCTCTTTCTCCTTCTCCTTAACACAACACTTCTCTTCGGGCACAAAAAAGTGAGCAATTTTTGGTGCATGTCTTTCCCTTCCCATTCTCCCAAAAACGAAACCTGGATGGTCAAGATTGATGATTTGCTTCGTTCCAAAACGACAAGACCCAGTAGCAATGAGTTTCGCCGGCCTCTCTGAATTAGTGTATGTATACAACCTCTCTCACCACTTCTTCTACTTCTCAACACAGCACCAATCCTCTTCGGAGACAAAAAAAGGCGCCTGAACTTGCCATGACTTTTTCCAACGCTCGAGAGATGATACGAAAAACGGTGCCTCATCTCACATCTCCCGGACAAAAGAAATGAAGAATTACGTTGCATGCATTGCCTTGTTCCAAATACCAAACACTACACCTATGGTTTTCCCTGCTCCTCCTCTTGAGAGCGACTACATATATGACTTCTCTCATCACTCCTTCTCCTCACCACACAGCACCCCTCTTCAGATACCAAAAAGTGAGCAATTTTGGGTGCTTATGCCTCTTCTTCTCTCAAACATCATGATGAAGAGGACGTATTTTTGTCTGGCGTCTTTTCAGTGATACGAAAATAACGCTCAATCCATGCCACATGTTCCGAATTGAATGGGTTCGGTTCGTGATGCACGAGTGCTTCGCTGAGATAGTAAGACCCAGTGGTCATGGGTTTTGCTGGCTTCGCTGAGATCGGGTATATATACCCTCCCTCTGCCACCACTTTCCTCCCCAACACACCCGCCTCTACTCTTCCCACCGAAATACACCCTATTGCGTCATCATGTCCTTTTCCTCTCCATCTCCACTTTTTAAAATCGAAACCTCCAAAAAACTCACGACTATCCTGGCGCACCTTTCAAAACGAGCATCGATGACTATCCCCGCGCACTCCCCCAAAAAACAAGAAACCGCTTAACACAGCGTAGATGTCATCATGCCTTGTGCCTCTCCCCTTTACTTTCCAAAATATAGACCTCAAAGAGAGCATGAATGTCCCAGCGAGCCTCCGAAAAGACGGAAAGCAGCCAAAGGAAGTGCGGATGTTCCTAGCTCAAAAGCACGATCTACAAGACCCATCTCTCTCTGTGCTCAACAAACATTATTGCTTAGCGTGTGCGCTTTCCGCACTTGCGTTGTCGGTACGAGAGATATATAAACACCCCCTCTTCGTCTAGATTTCCTGTAACAGTACTTTTCCCTCCTCTCTCAGAGTACGAACCAAGAATGACGTCGAGAGACAAAGTGATTCGCTTCTCCCTCTTCTCCCATCCAAAAACGAACACTGCGCATATTGATGTCTGGCAGAACTTTGGGCGAGAATATCGCGATGTATGTTATATGTGCGAGATTTAAGAGTCAGACGATGCTATCTGTGAGAGGTAGCAAGAAAGGAGCGGGGCCAGGGTATATGTCATTTGTCAAGTCGGTGTAGCTTTTTTTCAAATCCCACGACATTATGAATGAGTCTCGGCAGCACAAGGAGAGGAAATGTGGCACACGAGCACTGAAAAGCCAAGAATAGCAACTTGGATGTTTAGAATCGTGCGCTGTGGCGCGAGAATTGTGTATTTCTTGACAACATCTATCATGTCATGAATCATCGCTGAGTAGCGATGATGCCCATCATCACCTGCTCAAAAAGTGTGATTCGTAATGATACATCCCATTCGTCATCAATTGTGTTTCCTTCAAGTCACCACCTCTTCCCTACCCGGCGGTCTCCAATCGAACAAATCAAAAGCCTCCGTACTCCACGGTCCAACATCAGTATCAATCACCGGACTCGGCAAATCAGGCTCATCCACAGGCGCTAGATTCGTCTCGACATTCAAACTCTGGGTGCGCTGGAACTTCTTGCGCGGATCCGTACGCTTGACCAACGCCGCGAGGCCCGAGGACTTCTTCTTGAGTGCGGGGGCTAGAGCTGGCGCTGGCAAATCCTCTACTTCCGCCTGATCACTTGATGTTCTGGGTAAATTGCGCTTCTCCCAGTCATCAGCTGTGCTCGGTATTGGTGCGTCGTTCTCGCTCCGCACGCGCCTCATCTTTCGAGCTGGCGATTTGCCTGTGGGTGGTGGGTCATCTTCGATCGGATCTTCAGCGCGTGTGCGCTTCCTGGGTTTGGTCAAGAGAGCAGCGAGCTCAGTTGTGCTCATTAATGGTTCTTTCTTCCCACTTCGTAGCGGATATGGCGGCAAAGCCACTGGCTCCTCAGGGGGCGCTGGAGCTAGGGCTGGGGCTTCAGCGATGGGTGTTGTTGCGGCGGATTCTTTTGCGATACGCTTTGCTCTCTTTGGGAAGCCGCCTGTGGAAAAATGTTTTTTGGCAGAAGATGTCGAGCTGGTTCGTGATCGCGCGCCGTACGTATCAGTATGCGCGGGCGAAATATCTCTTGAGCGTGGCTCTGGAGGCTTGAGTACGGGTTGAACAGTTGGCGATAGGGGAGGCATTGTCTGAGGAGTTTCCGTTGCTTTCTTCGCAGTTTGTTTCTTCGCTTTCTTCGAAACGGGCGGTTTTGGTTCTATAGGCTCGGTGGCTACAACTTCTTGATCCTCCCTCTCGGGAGGTTGGGCCTTCGGCTTTTCTTCAACAACCCCTCTCGCAATGGATTTCATTACTGGTGGTTTTATCACAGGCGATAGCGGTGGTCGATTTGTCTCCGCAGGCGAAGACGCAATCAGGAGCTGCTGGTCCATGAGGCCATAAGTAATCTCAGGGTCATCAAAGACATCTCCCGGTGCCTGTGGAGAGAGCACAGTAGTGCGATCTTCGGCCGTCTTTGAATTGACTTCATGTTCGACCAGGCCTGACCGTTGAATTGCTTTCTTCGCTGGAGGACTCCTTGATGGTACCAGGCCGTCACTTCTTTGCTCAATAATTCGTTCTTCTAGTATGGCAGGAGACGAGTCCTTGCTGCGTATCCGTGACACCTTGGAATTGTTCGACCTTGAAGACGAGGCCCTGAGCTCACTACCGGATCTTGAGGCCGGTCTGGATATCGTCTGGCATAGAAGAGTCCCACGTTTGACGCCAGTCGACAATCGCAAGGCCTTTCCTTTCGTAACGCGGGGCGGCGAAGGGGCCGGTGAGGGTTTCTTTTCTGGTGCTTGCACGGGCTGAACGGCAAAGTCCACATTCATGAGACGGTTGGACGCGCTGACTGGCGGAGACGAATTTGGGGCTGGACGCTTGGGTGTTTCAACTGACTTCTTCTTAGGTAGGGGAATCCTCGGTCTTGTGGCCTTTGGGGTCTCTAGTGGGACAGTCGCTGGTTCCGCAAGTTCGCTGGACCGAATCACGGAAGCAGAGATCAAAAGTGGCGCTGGCACCGATTCGACGGGTTTTGCGGGTGTACTGGGCAGTGTCACGTCGGATGAAATGACAGAGGGATCAGACTCTGAGGAAATGGTGATGGCTTTGGAAGGCCGTGAGATGGCTGCGTGGGGCGCATGGACAGTCCTCGCATCTGCAGTTTTGGCCCATAATGGTACACGTTTGACCGGTGAGGACTCATCTCCGTGTACTGGACTTGAAGCCCTCCACCCTGTTTGATGTTCAGCAATCTTTTGCCGCTTTGGTGCCCTCTCTTCTGCCAGATCATTCTCCTTCTGCTTCTCCATCCTAGATTCGTACGGGGACTTCATAGGCATCGCCTTCCCGACGGGTCCTTTAGGTGTGCCAAGGAGGGTGTTCAGCGACTTGTGCCGCAGCTGAGCTCCCGTTCGGGCTACATTGCTTGGTGCCACAGACGTCGGCCGCTGGAATGGCCGGGTGGACGCAGAAGGCGTGGGTCTGGCAAGAGGCTCTTTTGGTGGGTCTTTTTTCTTCGCCACGACTGATGCCAGGTCAGTCTGTGTGATGCCCATGGCCTCTGCGACCTCGACCAGCACGCCTTTGTCCAGACTGAGTTCGTCGCCCTCCTGTAGCTCATTGCTTTCCTTCCAGTATGTGTCGCCGATGTGATTTCTTGCCTGGTCGGTCACCATGACGCGGTTGTTGAACGTGTGAAATTTGAGGTAGCCATCCTGCCATCTCTTCTGCTTTCGTCTGACATCGTGCGTGAAGAGACAGCGAAATTCCGCGACGGGCGCTGTCTGCGAGGCGGGGAGTGCAGTGGAGTGGGGAGTGCTGCGCAGAGGGGCTGTCATCGCGTCGACGTGTAGTTGGGACGCGTCGTGGAAGTGCGGGTCGACATGGGGTCGGCGACGCAGCGGGAGAGGTGTGATTGTGGCGTGGAGTCGTGACCAGAGCGGGACAGTCGCGCCTTCCAAGATTGTTCGCGCCGTCCGCCTCGCGAAAGCACGTGATTTAGCGGCTTCACCTGAGGCGGTTTGCAGGCCGGACGGAGACTCTTCCTTGCTCCTTGCCCAGCTGGACACGCAATCACTCGGAAGCCGGCAGACATGGTACAGCGGCGTGTTGGTGCTGACGCGATCAGCTCGTGTACCGCTGGATGGCACCTTGGGCCTTGAAACGCGGGGCCCTCTGCCTGATCCCGGGCACCACTGTCGCTTTTACCTACCAGCTACATACACAGCCACTTTCTGCTAGCTTCGGCGCAGCTAGCACTCCAGAGCCCGTCCTGAGCTGCTCGACCTCAGATAATTAATTCTCCTGCAACCGCGACCACCGCCAACTACACGCACCCAAGTCGCGGCCATTTTGCAAGATGCAGCGGGCGCAGCGCACCTTTGGGCGCTTCCTGAAAAGGACGCCCAATGAGGCCGATGTTGAGGCCATGCTCCACGACTTCAACGATTCGGAATCTATGCTCGAGAAGGTATGTGAGTTATATATCCCACAACGGCAGCTGCGAGGGTGGTTGCACAGGCATGAACTGGCGGGGCTCCAGCAACCCAACAATTTCCAGTCGACGCGCAACGCCCGAACAAAGCGCTGCACGTGTGCATGCCTCGCCGGAAATCATGTTATGGTGTCGTAGCAACCTAAATGTGCTTGACTAACTATCATCTGCGCAGCTCGAGGAATCCTCGAAGCAATGGCGCGATGCCTGGACGAACATTCTCAACCACCAGCTGGCCGCTGTCGAGTACCTTCACCTCCTCTACAAGCCATTGGGCGGCGAGGGAAGCGCGGGAGGCTCACATGTAGCTGTCGAGACGCCACCTGCGACGCTGGAGCGCGTTGCAGCCTTGCAGACGGCCTTCGCGGAGCTGAAGACAGACATGATGGAGGAGGTCAAGGACATTGACCGCAAGTTGATCATACCCGCAAAGCTTGCGCGAGACTCACTGAAGCCCATGAAGAAGGCCATCAAGAAGCGAGAGGACGCAAAGGTGGGTTTGTTGCCCCTTGTGCCACTGCCAGTGTTGACGCGGCCCCCTCCAGGTTGACTACGAACGCTACAAGAGCCGCTGCGAAGCCCTGCAAAACAAGAAGACGCGCTCCGACCGCGACAACGTTGCGCTCAGCAAACATGAGGCTGATCTCGAGCGCTCGTCGCACGCCTACCAGCTTGCCGACGAGAACCTCCGCGACCGCCTGCCCAAGCTGAACGCAGCAACATTCTCCATCCTCCCGCATCTGCTGGCGAACCAGATCGTACTGCAGAACAACCTGATCGGAAACCTGTACACTGTACTGCACCAGTACTCGCATGAACAGGGCTATCCTGACCCGCCACCTGAGCCAGAGGAGGTCATACCCTTATGGGACTCCAGCTTCACGTCCTTACGGAAGGAGATGGAGTCCGAGTTTGGCTTGTTGAAGACGGGCAAGGCAGTGCAACAGCCCATGCGACTGCCTGACAAGGGAGAAACATTGACTGGTCTCGGCCTCAGAAACAAGGTCATTCCCGGCCGCGGCGGAAGAGCACCCAGCAGTGAGTCGGTGCCGACGATCACTCGTACAAATGCCAGGCCTTCATCGACACTGCAGTCCCCAGCCGAAAACGGACCACCTCTGAACCTCTCGAGCAAGCCTTCGTACAGCTCACTGAGTGCCACGAAGCCCAGGATCCCTTCGAGCTCACCGCACCTGGGTACTCCAAGCTTAGAGCAGTTCGGTCGCAGGACATCAACCGCCTCACACGACTCGTCTTACTCCAACAGCACCAACGGCCACAGTGACTACTTCACTGGCGTCTCCAAGATTCGGTCCAACGGCTCCAACGGTTCCACGTCACCAAATCCCGCGGCAGGAAAGAAGAAGCCGCCGCCACCGCCGCCTAAGAAGATCGGCTCTTTCCAGTCCGAGTACGTTACCGCCATGTACGATTTCGACAGTCATACGGCTGGTGATTTGTCGTTCAGAGAAGGCGACCGCATCCGGGTTGTGAAAAAGACAGAGAGCTCTCAGGATTGGTGGGAGGGCGAAATTGGAGGCGTCAAGGGAAGCTTCCCAGCAAACTACTGCAAGTGAAGCTTGGACTGCCACTCCCATCTTCACGGAGACGATCTTTTACTTTCAATCGTGAACGTGGTTCACAAATCCGTTGGCCTGGGGTTACTTCGGACCTGCGCGAGCTCTCGTATTGGAGAAGTTCTCTCGAGAGTTGCATACATGCAGTATGCTGGATCTTGATATGAGACGACTTCCAAAGATATCCAAAATGCATCAAACGGAGTTGGGTCTATTGGATGTATGTATTTGATCAATGGACAAGCTATAATGTCTACTACTCTTCATCGAAAAACTTCATCTTGACGACTCAAGTACCCGCAATTACTCAGGACGGTCTTCGAAACTCTACATGACCACATTGAAGTCCTGCGTCATGTTCATCGATCTCTCACCACGAACAGCCATCTGATCCAACATGTATAACTGAAAGGATAGAAACGCTAATTGGGTGTGCAAAGATATGAAACCTTCGGGAAAAACACTCATCTGTAAGGTCCTTCGAAGGTCTGCTCGCCCTTTCCATCTACCGCAACTTTCACACATTTACTAACCACATCTTGTAATTCACGCATCGGTACTTATACTCTCCCGCATTGAACCTATCATCCTTGTCATTGCACTGGCCCAATATTTTCCGGAACGCATATCGACAATCGTCCGCACCCAGTTTCCAGTCGTAGCCACTAAGTCTATGTTAGTAACAGGTCCAAGCGCACTGCAGAGACTATCAATACTTACTCGCAAGCTCTCTTATCAAAATACGGCCGCTTCCCATCCTTCAAATTCAGCGGCTCAGCACCTATCGCCAAGTGCGACGACTTGCCCTTGCCGTTATCGTAGAACTGTGTTTGTCCTTTGGGTGGGTAATCAATCATGCCAGTCCAAGCGAGACCGTTTTGGAAATTCTTCAACGCGCCGCCATCGACGCAGAAGTAATTTATCGCCTTGTCTATATCATCTGGATAGAGTTTATGCCCGGGATCTCTGTTCGGGGGGTCGCATCCTACGCCCCATGGATCGCCGTTGTCGATTGCACCGTTGTATCGGCTTTGGTATTCGGAGGGCGGAAAGGATAACTTATCACTTCCTTGCCACGGTGGATTACCTTCTGCAACGAGACCGCTGAGCTCGAGGGAGTATTTAGCAGTGCCGACCACAGCAGTGAAACCGTGTGTCTTGTCCGATTCAGAATCGCATTCTTTCAAGCCGTCTGTGAACGCTGAAATGCACTGTCCCTTGACAACGACAGCTTTCTTGTCGGACGAGGCCAGATTGACGTGAGGCCAGAATGAGCTGCGTTTTGGCACGCCTAGCTGCGCTATGTCAAATCTTCCATACCGTTCGTCCCTGTCTGAATTGAGGTACGTCTGATCGTTGCTGGTGCACCACTCTTTAATCGCAGTCTCGACGCTAGGCTTTCCAGCGCCGTCGTACTTTGGCGCCGCGAAGTGACCTTTTGAACTCCTGCACTCAATTTTCGCCTTTACTTCTGGCGGCTTTGGAACCTCGATGCTAAACGCGTACGAAGCGCACCTAGCATCCAGAAAACCCGTCTGTGCAATTGAATTCTTGTCATCCCCTCTCTTGCAGCTATCCTGGTGGCTGAGCTGATCGAAGGCTTGGGCGCACGTCGTTGAGCACGTTGCTGAACTTCCTGCGCGAAGGATACGCGACAGTGTGAACACATAACCCTTATACTTGTCGTTATCGTTAGGACTAGCTCTCCTGAGCCACCGGCGTAGTCTCGATGTGAGCGCAGGAGAATTCCCCTTCGCGTCTACAGCTCGGACTACACTTTCCTTCGCATCCCCGACCTCGGCGCAGAACTTGGAGTAGACGTTGCTGAACAGCTCAACCGGAAAGTCGGTTGCATTGTTCGGTGGTGGTGGGCATATGCCGATGGGTATTTGGATCGGGATCTGCGGAGGCACATGCCAGGGCTCCAGGGCGATGGTCTTGATTGCATAAGCTGTTGGCCTGGAATCAGGATCGCCTGTCGGCGTAGGACACACAGTGTTGCAATCTCTCATTCTGCCAACCATAGCACACGAGGCCGAACATTCCACGGTGGTGGTTGAACTTGCGGAGATAGTTGTTGCAGGAGCCATGTTGGGAAGTGTTGATTGTGGAATCGTGCCCTTGAAGTTCACTCCAGGGATCCAATTGACCAACCCCAGAGCCTTACCCTCGTGGATCTTGAGGTAGGCGAGGTATACCGAATAAATCGCTAGGGTGGTCGCGCCTGTCTCCCCTACACCGAAGGCTTTGGTTTGCGTTATTGCGAATGACGTAACGGCTGAAACTGCATCCACCAGGCCCGAGGACGCCCAGGCTGGTTGTTTGCCCGTAAGTGAAGTCAGATCGCTGAATGGACCACCAGAAAGCGCATTGAGGACCAGTGACTGCGCTGCACATATGATGGCACCGATATTTTCAATCACATCTTGTCCCGCCTGGCCTTTGACTGGAGCTTCCTTTGCACCAGGTTTGCCAACCGCAGCTGGGCATTGCTGACTTCGGTCGATCATCTCAGTAAGACGCTTAGCGAGGTCATCAGAAAGGTAAATAGCGAAGTCGCCCTCCGGATGTCCATCTTGAGGTGTGCTGAGAAGTGTAGCTCTTGGTTTGTCCGGCCTGTAGTTGGTCAGATCGCATATCAGAAAGAGAATTCATGGCTGTAACATACCCTGCTGCCGATGTCACATGTGGCTTCGAAGTGACCGTGACAAACGGGGCGCCCGTACCAGTGACTACAGCAAACGTAGCCGCCTCTGCAGCAGATGCAGCTGGACCCATCTGCGTAGGCGGCACATGTATAGCAATAGGTACACCTAGTTCACGATTTCCATCGAGTATGATCATAGGTAGTATCATACTAGCAAGGGCGACTAGTCCCGCTATCACAGCTACTACCTGCCGAGACTCCAGCTCGGTATGCGGATTGATCAAAAGATCTCTCATCTTATTGATGCATGGGCTGTCAACGGTTTTGCAGTCATTCGATATTGCTTTTTGTATGTTGCCGCGTAGCTCCTCTGACAGAACAGCGTCAACGCCACCGGCGGAGCCTGCAGCATCGGTAAAGATCACACGGGACCCTGTGAGTGTTGGTGTAGTTGCCTTTGATTTCATTAATACGTAGGATTATGTCATCAAATTGTAGTTATCAATTACCAGTGAAGCGGAGTATTGGTTGATATCGCCAAGGGATAATGTGAAAACGTCGGCTACAGAGGTTGCTAACAGAGCTCCAATGGCCAAAGAGAAGAAGAGTCGGACCATGATGGACCTTGATGGGGGTGAATGCAAAAGGTTGAATTGTGAAGTATGTGAGACTAATACGAGCATATTCGCTCTTTAAGTACGCACATCGTTACGTTTCGGTCAGTCCTGCGATTTTCCTTCGCCGCATGCTTTTGCAGTGTCTTTCTCTAGTCTGCCTTACGCCTCCATCGTGCCTTCCACTAGCACCGGCGATACGTGCGTCTACAGCATGTCTCACTGTCGTCTACCCCATCTGATGCTGCGATCGTGGCTGAGCATGCAGTGTTGCTGTTTCTAGAGGCTTGTTCCATGAAATGATGGCGATTCGAACTGTGCCTTTGTTGCCGCCCATAGTCATGAAATCACGCGCGGCAAGAGGTAATGCAGGGTTATGAACCGCACTAAGCGCTAAAACTTTAGGTCGCAGTTCCAAAACATACTGAATGAGGATACACACAGGATGAGGAAGAGCGAGAAAGATGTAACCTATGTGCGGAACAGGTCAGTATGATATGAATATTACGCACGATGCAGGGTGCTATTCATATGGGCTGCAGACAGGTTGCGTAGTTTCCATACAATGTAAGTGTTCCTACATGTAGCTGAGTATGTGCCAAACGAATTGAAAAGTGCCATATCTCTATGGCAGTACCCAGAAATCGATCCTTCGTCGTAACTGGCCCAATGTCTCGAACGCAAACAGTGTTTCAAGGCGCGCTATCTCCTCCAGCAGCTTCCATGATACTGACCAAATGCGTGCGCCCCAGTCTCCTGGCATACTCCAAGGCAGACAGGTGCCCATCTGCAACCTTCAGATGCGGATCTGCGCCGCGCGCCAGCAGGAACCTAATCTTCTCCTCATCACAGACACGCACCGCTGCATACAGAGGTGTAGATCGTCGCGGTGACACATAGTTGATGTCCGCGCCGTGTTCAATTAGCGCTTCCATGGTAGCTGTGCCGTTCGAATTGTGGCGGAGTCCGATGGCGTAGAACAAAATCTCGGGATGCAATGTTGCCCCATGCGCAATCAGTGTTCGCAGCGCCGTGGGGTCTGAGAGCTCTGCTGCATCCATCAGCGGGGTTCCCGGGTGTGAACAACTACCCGGCAGCTTTGGAGATATGACATTCGGGTTTGCACCATGTTCTAGTAGCCAACGGAGCAAATTTTCGCTTTCGAGGGCGTAACTGTGTTTCTATGAATAGAGATTCGTCACGGTATGATGCACCACTTACTATAGACCATTGAGCTGTGACGGCGATGAATTGATGTCCCACCCCGAATCAATCAAGAGTTTAAACACAGCAGTCTCCTCCCTGGCAAAGGCGGCATCGAACGAGGCATTGTTCAGTTTCGCCCCCAGTCGTAGTAAAAGTTCAATCGTCGCCAGTGAATTTTTAGGCATCGCTAGGGCCAGACCAGCATCGAGCTCACACTGCGCTTGATCGGGTGGCATTCCGGTCAGAATCCTTTGAATCGAGTCCAGGTCGTCATCGTGTACAGAGTCCTGAAGCGTGCGGTTGGTGAGCATTGTGGCGTGGTTGAACTAGGTGTCTGGCGGTTGGATGAGATGATGTAGAAAAATACTTTCAAAGAAATCGAGGGCCCGAGGTTTTCAGGACCATTACGGCACGGTGCAGGTGGTCTTTAAAGTTCCCACGCCGTGCGCCAAGGCCCCGAGCGCTAAGCTAGTGACCATTGGAGGCTGTGAATGATTGGTGCAGCCAGGAATAGCGACTCATCTTGTAGGAGAGTTAATGGTCGTGGGCTGAGGTGAGTACCTAGGCATGGCATGGTTGGGGCGCTCATGTGTGAGCCTTACGCTACTCGTACGAGTATCATCACTGATCCACAAGATGGCCGCTCAGACCGCAAATCATTCTGGTATATTTAAGAACAGTACACATCTGCATAGAATCCATAAAGCAGTTACTCATACGGCTACGACACTTTTCATCCAAAGTCACAAGCTCCTGCAGAATGATGAAGCTCATCTACTTGCCGCTGCTCCTAGCAGCGTGGTTGATCTCCGCTGATCTTGTCGCTGGTATGTACTCTATCGTGTGGTGAGAAGAAATTGCTGATTCGAAGATTTCGCAGTGCCTGCTATAATGGGCAAAACACCAAGACATATCAAAGCCGTTTACGACAATGACATCCTCGACCAACGTGAGAATGCGACCCGAAATACATTTCCACGAGCTCAGCGAGAAATATGCAGTGCTCCACGACGGTCAGATAGTCATCAGCGCCGCAGTCTTATTCCAGCCAAGAGTGTCGACAATGTCTTTCTCATTCGACGTACTATGAGCCTGCCTGAGCCAGGACACGAGGAAGAGTTCATCATGAAGGAAACGGCTGATGCGGTTCCTGCGGTATGGGAATTTGTGCATGATGAAAAAGGCGTGAAAGAGGAAATCGATATGAACACTGCTCTCTTCCAGGACTTCAAACAAAAGCGAAGTGTAGCGGCCATAGAGTTGAAAGGTTGTACCGTGTTAGCAATCATAAGTCGTAAAGGCGTATACATGGGACATTATTGGGAGGATATCTCGTTCGTTACGGATCAGTCGTTGATAGGAGGTGAAGACACACAGGAGGCCATTTTTGAACGGACAGTACTTAATGGAATCCGGGATGGCATAAAGGGACCAAAACGCGCAACGCAGATGTCTTTCACGAGGTTCGCACAGGAGCTTGGTGACGAACACGTTCGAGCTTTTCTCATACGTCCCGATAGGAACTCAGCTGATGGCCCGGAAGGATATCCCGTCCAATGGCAGAAGATGAAAGAGGTGGTAGTGAGTATTATGCCCAAGATTGCGGAGGACGGAAGATGGAATGAGGTTATCTACACAGCAGGTGCCACGAGGCAGGTTCTACAAAGAACTTCGGCAGGTAGAGTTTTGTTCAAAATAGACCCCGAACATGTTGAGAAAGCCTCTCGAAGAGCCAAAGCCACGCGCTTGGCTGTCTTGTGGGTTGAGACTCGGGAGGTCTACCGCGATGAGTGGCAGGAATGAAGATTTCATGGTGATGGAGCCTTTCACAATTCATAAATAGTCTTGAGGGTGCTGAACGTTGAGGCTTCTCTTTGTATTCCCGCTTACGCACAGCAATTTTGGGTGGAGTTCTAGTATTTGGTCTCATCATTATCATCATTGCTTTGCTATAAAACCTCATAATGCAAAAACTGTTTTCTTCTTGTTTACATGGATCATTACACTTGGATCGGCAGGCATATAACATATATGATTGGTAAGCTACCAGGATCCTCCCTCTCAGAGCATACGAGGCCAAATTTATCACCATCTGCTAAAAGGTCATCACAGCTTGCGAAAGATGCAGTATGACGTGGCCGACTGTGCCGCGCTGCTGCCTTTATATTAACTCGAGCTAAGAAGCGACCCAACGCAAAGGCCTTGTTCGGTGTTCATCAAACTTTCCGACATACCCACACTGGCCGTTACTTGAGCACCACCAACATGAAAAGTTGCCTTCCTAGTGCTTTGCAAGATGCTATATGCATGGGCCAACCCGACTGATTGAATCAAACTTGACCCCGAGCCCTGTCAGTATGAGAGAACGACAGAAAGAGCTGAATGGAGGCCTTGAGCTAGCAATACCTGCATCATCCCAAGAAGTCATCGCACGACTCTTGACCCTAGGTGCAACACTGAACTCACGCTCATGCCTTACTTTTCTTGCAAGACAGGAGCCTGCTATCCTCCAACTGCTGCTAGATTTCGGCTGGGATGTTAATTCCACTGAGACAAACTTTGCCACTGTCCAGTAAGCTTGAAATACAAACACAATCAAAATTACCTCTCACAGGCAAGTAGCCTCGCCGTCGAATATGAAATTTCGCTCGGCTGGTTGCTCGAACACGGCGCAGATCCAAGCGTCAGTTCAGAAAGACGCACCATAGGATCCTGCCTTCAACGTGCCACGGCGCTTGACTACGCGTCGAAGCGGTCCGATGCCACTGCAGTCAACTTATTGTTGTCCCATGGCGCCAAACTGGACGCAGACGCCATCTACTACGCCATTGGTCTTCGCTATCAGAAAAACGGCACAGCCACGTTACAAGCGCTGATTGATCATGGTGCTGACGTCAATTACGTTTCGGAAAAGTACTTCACGCCGCTCCACCACGTCGTCCTCAGAGGTCAACTGGACAAACTCACACTACTGCTGGAACGAGGCGCGGATCCGAGCATTAAGGCGTTGCGGCGCCAAATCTCTGCGCTAGAATTTGCGAAAGAGAAGGGTTACACAGACATGGCTGAGATGATGGAAGCTGCAAGTCGCTAGAATACGCCTTGAGATGGCCGATCCACTCAAACATGTATGGTGAGAGTATGGTTTCAGTACAAGCGTAGTACAATGGTTATTTTGGGAAGGTTAACTGTCCTTCTACGTTGCATTGTTGTTTCTAAGCACATATGCCATGCAAAACTATCGCGAATCAGTTTGATCCTTGCATACGATTTCTGGTCAATTCTTCCGGAAAGTCACCTGCATTCACCTTGTCAAATCATAATCACAGTGCGCGATAGATATGAGCTTTGTGTATAGTATAATAATTAAGATAACAAGTTTAATATAGAAGAGTAGAAGTACTAATGCGTAAACTACAAGATCTAGCTAGTTAACGTGTAGAATTTGACTTGAAAATAGCACGTATATAGGACACGTCTTAGACCACGAGTGTATGCTCTACTGCGTGTCCACCCACATAGCCACCTCGAAGTTCTATGACCTGAGCGTACTGCCTAAGCCGACCACGCGAGGCGATTGCGTACATTACCACACCCGACGTAAACATCTTCAACGAGGAAGCTTTAAAGGATCTCACTTGAAACAATGAGAGAATGTGTGATTCATAAGATGAACTGCTTAACCCGGCTTTTTCTTTCCGCTTTATCGTTTCTTTCCGCTTTATCATCTCCACATGGAAATCTAATGGCCGTGTAACCAAAAACTCCTAGTCATAAACAGCCACTTCCGTCGAAGGTTCAGTCAAATCGTATCTATAGACCGATTCTGCTGGCACTATTCTGACCTGCGTAAGTGCTAAGTTGAAGCGGATACAGCCTCAAATTCCTACAACAAATGGCGTGTACGAACGCTGGCCGGCCATCTGCGCTGCTAGACCTTCCTCCATCCATCTGTCCGGATCGAATCGCAAAGGATTATCCCAGTGAGCCGAGCTCCAGGAAGATCACCATTACGCTTACAATACCCGCCTATTCACCCTCAGTTACTCACTGCTTATATAAGCAGTAATACGTAGAGGGCTACCATGGTAGTATGTCCTATGAGTAGCCCTTCAAATACTCTGCAAACTACGAAAATCTCTTCGAAGAGATAGGTAGCCATCGCGGAGGAGCTGGGACGTATGACGAGATACAGCATCCTTTTTTTGACTGTTTCATTGAAGAGGTTCTTCGCCTCCATAGTCCCAGCTTCCAAACCGCACGTATGCCAAATAAGATACAGTCCTATCAGGACGGCACTTGTTTCCACGCTTCGGGAAGTGAAGCGGAGCATCAATTTGGAAGGCCGTCGGCTTCAGCTCACCTGACGTGCGCACAAAACACAACGCTGTCTGTCATATAGGTACTAGGTAAGCGCTACGGGTCTAGCTGCCGCTCACACAGCCGCTTGGAGCAAAACAGGATTGTAGAGTAATCGAACCAACTCGCTGAAAATGGCACATTATGGGAGTATTCTGAGCGCTAAGCCGAGATGGTTAAGGCCCACAGGTACTCGCGTTAGAGTTCAGAACCTCCGTTTTACCGAGAGCAACTCCATTCCTATCTCCATCTTGGAAACGGAGCCTAATTAGTTCAAAGCGGACATTAGGGATTGGAAACGGAGCAACCGAATTGGTCGTCGGACCGTTTCACGGCAATTTATGTCTGCCGCGATGCTATTCTAAAACCGGAGTCAACCGACTAAGCTCTTTCTCGGTCAACAGAAAGCAGACAAAGATCTTCCAGCCCAGCAAAAAGTTGGTTTAGAAACTCACGATCCTGCGATCATTAGCACCATAACCGATTGCCAACACCCTTCCATGAGGACCTAGCTCGGCGAAGACATCACACTCAAGCAATCAGCCGATCATAATAACCTGGAGTCGCTATGGATCGTAGTACAAGGCCACGATATGCTTGATAACCCCGCACATCCTGAGATGTGAGAGGCTTGAACTAGCTTGCGCCTCAGTCTACGATCTCACGACTTTCAGCTCGGACCATTCAGGAGATGTCGATGCACTTGCGTCATCTGCTGGGCCCGATGGCACGAAATAAAATGAGTATGCTAGCCACTGCGAGTTGAGTATGGCGAATATGCAGCATTAACTTCATGGTAGGCGTGCCGGCAGCCACGAGCAACCTCATCCGTTGCCAATAGTCTACTTTCTGCACAAGTGAAGCCCGTGGGGCGCTCTACATGCTCTTCTAAACGGGTTTCGTCTTCATGCTGGACAATTCTCCCAGCTAGTGTATCTTTAGCTTCGCTTATTGCAGCACATGCTTACTGTTGGAGAGATGGTGCCTTTGATGACATCATACTGGCACTGAACATCCCAAAGTTGCAATCAAGGAACGTTTCGCATGAGCATTTCAGGACATGTATTCTGGGCGGGCGTAAAGGTAGCCTCATTAGCAAGCCGTGCTAGTATGAGCTTTCTCTACAAAATATTCTTGTCGACTCTTGACTACCAGAACGATGTATTTAACTTTCCACCTGTGGGACCGAGAAAAGCAAACAGACAGAGATAGTTCATAAGCGTGTTCCACTATCAGATTGGCAGCGCTACCTGGTTAATTATCGCCGCACCATTTATTGTAACATCGATCCGCGATAACTCGATAAGCCTATATAGACTAAAACCATACAGTAAAAAGGTATAGCTCTATTTCTCCTACATTTTGTCTCCAATTAGGTTCTTGGGGAAACACACGCTAGAATTAAGTAGAACATCAAGAACAGCTATCTTAAACGTAGAATATTGACGTCGCTAGAATTGCGGGCCACAGTAGTAGTGCTACGAAGTCAATTATGCTTTCTACTTAAAAATCAAGAAACCTCCATGGTGTCTACTTAGACATGGATACATATAGGATCTATGCCTGGGCCATAACCCAGTCAATCGTTCGAAGTACCGCCTTGATTTCAGGCCCTCTCTTTGGGACATCATGCAACCCTGTATGGAGTACCGTCTTTACTCGAGAATCGTCGCATAAGCTCCGAGCTACTTCGGCCATTTTGATCATGGTTTGGGAGTCATTTCGTCCCCACACGTGGACAGTCGGGATCTGAATCTTTTGCGCTAGGAAAGATGGCAACATTACGCAGGGAACAGCATCGCGCTCTCCACATCGCAAGATGTCCATATCGAACTGCGGGAAATGAGAATTTTCGAAAGTTGCATCGACAACTGTCTGCTGTAGTACGGTAACGAACTCTCGCTCTCCCATCGTTAGGTCTTCGCTGCTGCAAATTGACCGATCCGCTATGTTGTATTCGAGAGCCCGTAAATTCGAAATGATTTCATCTCCCATGGTACAGTCTGAACTCATTGGTACTGTGGTTGAGAAAAGGCATGCAAATCTGACTCCTGGTGCATTGCCGATCTTTTGCTGGTGGTAGAGATATGATAATGTCAGAGCTGCGCCCTGGCTGAATCCGACTATGCCCTCGAAAGGTCCTTCCTCTGCGATAAGGTCCTCTACATATTCAACCGCTCGTGCCATATGAAATGGTGCATAATTCTGGGTGAAGGTGAAAAATGGACCTGGGTGGTATTCGGGAACGCCTGTTGGCAAAATGTCAATGACGCATGGCAGAGTTTGGATGAAATGCGCACCGGGCCCTCGCTCGCATTCGAATGGTCCGTCTGTGAAGACAAGCTCTATGCTTGGGTCTAGCTGGTGCTGCAAATTGGCGATCTGAGCTTCGAAAATTGCGCCCGAGCTGCCGGCACCATGGAGACACAGAATCCGCATTTTGCACGAAGAAAGTTGAAGGTGATTACTACCATACTCTGGAGAAGAGACTCGTTGAACAATAGACTACATGTACGGACAACAACCTTGCAATAGACCCCCGCTGCATCTTGTCACGCTGGAAGGCTTCCCGATTTGGACACGGGCCGAACCGAGCCCCGAGCGTGAGCCTCTTTACCCATCCGGGGCACGGCGGTTGTCCTCATGTGGTACGCCTAATACAGCACATCGCCGTCCGACCAGATCAGATTGTGTCGTTGTCGATCCATTGCGCAACGCGATGGAGTGGGGAACGCGTCACGTACAATCGTATTGAAGTGGCCACACTTTGTACAGCGGAGCTCGTACCATAGGTCATCAAGGGCAGCATGCAATTGGCCTATCCAAGCATGTATATTATTAACTTCACCCCCCTCTCTGACCCGGAATGTTTTAAGCATACTCCCCGCCCGCTGCACTCCTTTCTACACCTATCACGAGGCATTCTTTCTATATGTATAGCTATTTCAACCCCTTCAGCACTTTTGCCCTTGAGGGAAGAAACATTAGCAGCCTTCGAAACCGAGAATTACAGCGTGTTCCTTCAAGACAGACAATCGGAGGTCCAACCACCTAGTTCAATCATCTTGCATTTCACTCTACTTAAACAAAATATAGCATGAACTGCCCGGACAAACAAGAGCCCATCGCCATTGTCGGTGCAGCATGTCGATTCCCTGGTGAAGCGTCCTCCCTAGGCTCTCTATGGGACATGATCAGCAAGGTCAAAACAGGGCACTGTCCAGTTCCAAAGGACAGATGGGATAGCGAGCGCTGGTATCATCCTAACCCCTGACCGCAAGGGCGGAATCGTTCCACGTCATGGGTACTTCATTAAACAGGATATCAGTCAATTTGACGCGCCATTCTTTTCAATGACAGCCAAAGAGGCTGCTGCTATGGATCCGATGAAGAGGTTGTTGCTTGAAGTAAGTTATGAAAGCTTCGAGAATGGTAAAACTCCTTTGAATCGAGCCGATGGCACACCATACTAACTTTGGTGTCTAGCCGGCATTTCGGTCAGTGTTCTGATGAACAGCCGCACCGGTTGCTACGTCGGCTGCATGACAAACGACTACGAGACGATTAGTCTGCTCGATACCTACGACATTAGCAATTCCGCAGCATTGGGCGTGAGCGAAGCGATGACTGCAAATCGTATCTCATGGTTTTATGGTCTCAAGGGACCGAGCTTGACTATCGATACCGCGTGCAGCTCCTCAATGTACGCTCTTCACTATGCATGCCAGTCGCTTAGATTAAAAGAAACAAATATGGTAGGTTTAAGCGCTGCCATATGCATACAGTCCACTGATTTTGTTCTAGTCACTTGTTGCTGGTGTCAATCTCATCATCGACCCCAAGGGTAGTCACGTACTCACAAACATGCACATGCTCAGCCCTGACGGTATCTCGCACACATTCGACGATCGAGCTAATGGATATGGTAGAGGAGATGGTATTGCCTCCTTAGTCCTCAAACGACTGTGTGATGCCATTCGAGACGGCGATACTATACGTGCCGTCATACGCGGCACTGGTGTTAACGCCGATGGTAAGACACCTAGTGTCACACAACCTAGCGCCAAAGCACAAGCCGATCTAATCAATCAGACCTATGAGGATGCAGGCTTGGATCAGTCAGATACGGGGTACTTTGAATGCCACGGTACTGGTACACCCGTAGGTGA
Source organism: Parastagonospora nodorum SN15 (assembly GCF_000146915.1). Classification (NCBI taxonomy): domain Eukaryota; kingdom Fungi; phylum Ascomycota; class Dothideomycetes; order Pleosporales; family Phaeosphaeriaceae; genus Parastagonospora; species Parastagonospora nodorum. The sequence goes on along the minus strand of NW_001884572.1, from coordinate 244,955 downwards.
CCCTCTGGAATTGACTGCTATTGCCACCACCATCGGAGCGGCAAGGCGATCAGCCGGGAAATCTCCACTCCCTATTGGTAGTATCAAGCCAACCGTGGGCCATACAGAAGGATGTGCTGGCCTAGCAGGAGTGTTCAAAGCTATCCTGCTGCTCGAAAAAGGAATGCTGGTACCCACGTACGGCGTGCAAAGTGTGAACCCAAAGCTCAAACTTGATGATTGGCACCTTACTCTCCCACAAAGTCTTGTAAAGTGGCCCACAACAGAACTTCGCCGAGCTAGTGTTAACTCTTTCGGATTCGGAGGCGCCAATGCCCATGCTATTCTGGACGATGCTTACCACTACTGCCAACAAAGAGGTCTTGTTGGCGACCACAACACGACTATACCTCGCCCAGACTTGGCCGAAAGAACGGATGACGGCCAAGAGACAGATGTCACCATCGGTGCTTTCAAACAGTTGTTCCTTTTCACTGGAAAAGACAAGTCCGGTGCTCAGCGGGTGGCCGATAGATTGAACACGTGGCTGCAGAATGAAGCCATGGAAAATAACACAAAAAATCTTGCATATACCCTCGCTATGCGCCGTACGCATCTGGAGCATCGGGCTTTTACGGTTGCCCGATCGCGATCGGAGCTCACAGAGCGACTCGCAAAGGGATTGCCAGCAGCTATTCGATCACAGCGCTATGGCAATAACCTTGTTATGATATTCACTGGCCAGGGTGCTCAGTGGGCAGGAATGGGTCGCGAACTCCTCGAAATTCCTGCGTTCCGCCGTAGCATAGAGACTTCACAGTCCTACCTCAAGGCTTTAGGCTGCAGATGGGATGCAACCGAAGAGTTGACAAACACAAACAACACGAAGATCAACCTTCCGGAATACAGTCAGCCTCTCTGTACAGTGGTTCAGATAGCTCTTGTTGACATACTACGATCCTGGAAGATTTTACCAACCGCCACCATTGGGCACTCCAGTGGCGAGATCGCAGCTGCATATGCCGCTGCGCTGCTATCTCAACACGATGCAGTAAAGCTGGCTTACTTCCGCGGGCTCAGCTCTTCAGCTGTTTCTAGAAAAGGTGCAATGATGGCTGTCGGGCTTGCCCAAGATGAAGCTCAGAAGTATCTCGAGAACGTCCCCCCTGGATCTGCTGTTGTAGCTTGTATCAACAGTCCTTCTAGTGTGACTCTGTCGGGAGATGTTGAAGCTATCGATCAGCTGGAAATTCTGATTTCTCGAGATGGCAAGTTTGCCCGTAAACTGGAGGTTGTCACTGCGTACCATTCTCCTCACATGAAGGAGGTCTCAGGGACCTATCTCCAGAGTATTGGAGATATAGTACCACTCCAGAGACACACTGTGGGTGATGCCCCCGTCATGTACTCATCTCTTACTGGTTGCATCATCTCTTCTGCCGAGGAATTGAACGCTCAATATTGGGTCGACAACATGCAGAATCCAGTGCAATTCTCTCAAGCTTTGCTGGCCTTACTAAAACACAGAAAAGCCAACCCAGATAGTCATCGCCAAGTTCTTGTGCAGTGGGGGGGTCTACTTGAAGTTGGACCCCACGCCGCTCTGCAAGGACCATTGCGGCAAACTATCGACACAGGCAGCAACCAGTTTGCCAAATCTGCACCTTACATATCAATGCTCTTCCGTGGCAAAGATGCATCAGAGACATCTTTAACTGCCGCAGGAGTACTCTGGTCCGCAGGCTACAACGTTGACTTGAATGCGGTCAATAATTTCGCAGCCTCCAATCGTAGCACCCCTCGGATGATTTCAGATCTACCTTCATATCCATGGAGCCATAAAAGGAGTTTCTGGCATGAGTCCTGTACTTCCCGCGCTTGTCGGTTTCCACTACACGTCCGTAATGACTTTCTTGGCATTGCCGAAGATGCTCAGATTAGTCATGAACCCCGATGGAGAAACTACCTTCGTGTCCCCGAAAATCCATGGATTGAACACCACACAGTCACAGGAACTGTATTATATCCAGGGTCGGGCATGCTTGTCATGGCCTTGGAAGGTGCACTACTCACTGCTGACTCCTCCAAGACGGTCAAAGGCTTCCGAATGAATGATGTAATGTTCGCGCGCGGAATGGTGATATCTCTCGATGATAGTGCGCCGGTAGAGACACGCTTGAGTTTCCATCCACACAGCACGAAACCCGGGTCGTTTGAGTTCTCGATCTTTTCAATGACGAATGGCCCGCCGTGGGTGAAGCATTGTACCGGGACCATCACGCTCGTATACGAACAAGAAGCAAGCGAAATAGAAGAAGACGGTCTAGATGTCGTGTGGCAACGGCAGCTAACGGTATGGAAAGCCTTGCTTCACGAAGCAGGTTCTGTTTCCCTGAACGTTAATGATTTTTACAAGAATCTGGACACTATTGGAATGCAATATGGGCCGACATTCCGCAACACAGCGTCCCTAACAGCAGTACCATCCAAGAATGCTTCTTACGGATCTGTAGCTATTCCTGATACAAAATCAACAATGCCCGGGAATTACGAATCGCCGCATGTTATACACCCAGCCACTATGGACTCTATATTTCACTTGGTAATTGCTTCTCACCATGCCGGCGGGCCACTCATTCAGGCCGTAGTACCGTATAGCATTGACGAGATCTATGTCGCCCTTGATCAGCCGAAGGAACCAGGGACTCTCTACTCTGGATATGGCCGATTGCTGTCGCATCGCGGCCGTGAAATCACAAGTGAACTAGTGGTATCCGACCAAGAGTGGTCAGAGCCGAAGCTCACAATCAAAAACTTTGGTCTTCGTCAAGTCACGTCTGATAAAGCAGGCCACGTCACTACAACCACCAACAAAACAAACTCCAAGATGATCAAAAATTGCGCCAACATCTCTTGGGTCCCTGACCTCGAGTTCTTGGCTGACGGTGGGGATCTCACAAAGTTGATATTATCCGGGACGGAGGCTTATCCAATGGACACCTGGCTAGACGCCATATTCCTGAAGCAAGCAAACAGCACAGCACTGATCATTTTGTTTGATGAGTCTGAACGTAATGTGGAGATTCTTGTTCGTCTGAAGACCAGGACTTACGGACCTAGCAAGATTTTTGCCTTTGCTACATCTCAACCCGGATCCGAGGTGATGCGAGCTGCGCTTGGTGCAAGTTCTGAGAATTTGAACATAAGCTATGATTGGCTACCAACGAGCCAAATTTTCCAGAAGCTTGCGCCAGAAGCAAATGATCTTGTCATCGCTTTAGGAGTTCCGGACATCGCCAACAACGCTGCAATTCTCACTAGGCTGTCTCCACTAGCTTGTCTCACCTATATCAAGGAGCCGAGTGAAGAAGATATTGTTCTGTCAGGGAGGACTTGTGTCAGCCGCCTGGAGGAGGATAAAATTTGCTTCCTGTTCGCAACGAGGACGAGTCCAGACTTGACTGAGCTACCAAGCTCAATTGTGCTTCTCCTGCCTGCCCAGCCATCCGATAATCTTAGCACGCTCGCAAACATGATTCAAGCGAGGCTTGATGGCTTTGGTACGTCGGTAACACAGTCAGGATTGTCTGCAAGCAGCATTGCTTCGCTTGGCGGAAAGTCAGTGATCTCGCTCCTTGAAATCGATAGTCCGCTGGTGTATGAATGGAACGAAGAACAGTTCAGCGCATTCAAGGACCTCGTATCTACGGTCAGACATCTTTTCTGGATCGCTCGTGGTAGCGTGCTCGAAAGCTGGTCGGGCGGTGTCGAATTCGCAACAAGCCAGGGTCTGTTCAGAGTCATGCGTAACGAATATCCAATGGCAATCTTGCCGAGCCTGAACTTATCTGCCGTGGCAGAAATCTGCAACGCCAAATACGCAGATCTTGTTCTGGATGTTTGGCGAGCGTCGTTAGATGAGCATGGAGAAATGGAATATGTTGAAGCCAATGGCTTGATATACGTTCCGCGTGCAACCGAGAATGCTGGTTTCGATTACGAACTGCAGCTAGCAAGCAATACGGCGAGTCCAACCTTGGCGGCGTTGGACGTTTCAGGAGAACCGCTCAAGGCGAGCCAGTCCCCCGACTCTAGAGACTGTATCTGGATCCCAGACGACGAAGCAAATTCACCGCTGGGAGCAGATGAGGTCGAAGTCAATGTTGAATGCGCGGGGCTCGGAAGCGGCTCAACACTAGATTCTGTTCGTCATGCTGTTGGCATTGTTACACGTCGTGGCGATTCTGTCACAGCTTTTGAGCTTGGTCAACATGTCATCGTGTTCTCCACCGCTGCCGCGAGAACTCATATACGCCAGAATCAGGCTATGGTCGTGTCAAAACCTGATTACCTAGAACCGCATGATGCTGTTGCGCTTGTTGAGCCGGTAGTGACTGCACAGTATGCACTTATTGAGTTGGCACGGTTGAGTCAGGGACAACTGTGTCTGTTCGATAACGCAGGAAGTGCTGTCGGCCAAGCCTTGATGCAAGTCGCGAAAGCGGTTGGCTCTGATATGTTCGCTTTGGTACATAATAAAGCAGAGCGAGACTTGATTGTGGATCGATTTGCAATCCCCACAGATCACGTCTTTGACTCGGCCCTGAATAATTTTGTGCCGCTCATTGAGAGCGCCATCAACCAACGCGGAATTGACGTGTTTGTCAGCCAGCACTCGGGTACACATATCGCTGGAGCCGTGTCTATTATGAGCGCATTTGGTCATTTTGTCGATATCACAACTGAGGGTCCCAGAGTTTCTCTTCCATCGGCCTCCAACATAACACTTACTCGCGTTGACGTGAAAGCAGTAGTAAAGGGCAGGAAGAATGTCGTCAGCAGACTTTTCCAACAAGCGTTCACCGAGTACAGCCTCCAAGGCCCTTCACACATGGTAGCCATACCAGCCACTAACCTACCAGCCGTACTGAACAATGTCCGGGCCGAACAAACCGTCATAACACTTCATGATGCAACTCCTGTGCTCATGCCTCCGCCACCCGCGCGCGAGTTGGAACTCGATGGTCAAGCGACCTACGTGCTCGTTGGTGGACTAGGTGCTCTAGGGCTGGAAATCGCCGGCTGGATGGTGAACTGCGGTGCCAAACATCTTGTTTTTTTGTCTCGGGCAGGCGGGTCGAAGAATCACGATGATCTGCAGAGGTTATCCGAGCGTTTCGTGCAAGCTGAAGCCTACAAGTGTGATGTGAACGACGCAGCCAGTGTTGCCCGTGTCTTTGATACGCTCAAGGTGGGCGGTAAGCGAATTGCCGGAGTGGTTCAACTTGCGATGGTTCTTCAAGACTGCATTTTCGAAAACATGTCCTTCCGTCAGTGGCGTAATGCAATCAGTCCCAAGACTGAGGGCTCATGGAACCTTTTGGCCAATATCTCGCCGGGCGATAAATCTTTCTTCATCCTGCTTTCGTCTATCACAGGTGTTATAGGCAACAAAGCCCAAGCAAATTACGCTTCCGGAAACACCTTTGAGGACGCGTTGGCGCATTATGCTCGTACTCATTTAGGCATCAACGCTACCAGTATTGATGTCGGATTGGTATCTGACTCATCACACTTTACCACGGCCGGAGCATTCGGTGATCTCGAAAGCTATGTAAGGCGGTATCAGCACGGTTGGCGCGGTCTACAGACCAACCTTACAGAGCTCGGCGTCGTCATGCGGGCCATCATGCGCGGCTCCACCACAAATGGACAAGAGGCACCTGCACAGCTGGTGCTAGGCTTAGGTGACGGCATCAAGCACAATGAGAGCATGGGAGGCTTCTCACGAGACAAGAAGTTTCAGCTACGCGTTGTCGGAAAAGGAGACGAAGCCGAAGGCGTTGATGCAAAGCAGGACGTAGGCGCCCTCTTGTCTAATGCAACGACTATGTTGGAGGCGACAGCAGTTGTAGAAGATAACATCAAGGAAATGATCGCTGCGTCCATGAGTATTGGTATAGAAGAGATCGATCCTCAAAAACCTCTATTTGAATATGGTGGCAAGTCCTCCCTTTCGCTTTTCGAAAATGCTTTCAACATTTCGCTAACTCCTGTAGTTGATTCTCTACAAGCCGTGGAAATTAGGAACCGGGCTCAGAAGTTTATGCGTAGCGATATTTCCGTCTTCGATATCTTGAGTGCAATGCCACTGGCGGATGTATCTGCCAAAATTTCAGCGAGGAGTCAATTGGTCAAGGTAACCGATAGTGAAGAATAGAATACGTTCTCTGACAGTATACCATTTATACAATGAGATAAGTTGAAGGGCATAAAGTAGCAGAGCAAGAACGAAGAACAGCTATTGTAAAGTGTAACGTGTCCCAAGCCCAATTGAGCTTCTCGCTTCAAGCAAAGAGGCGATAGACTTATAAGTTATCCCTGCTTGATATTAGATGTCAATTCAGCTCTTTCCACCTGACATGAAGATTCCCTAAAAGGTTACTATTATACTTTATGAACGAAGACTATTACCCAATCCTGTCAACAACCCCTACCCCAATGCCATGCAAATTCTCATCGTTTCTTTTGCTTGCTCAAGATACGCTTCTGCTTCTTTTAACGCTCTAGCTAGGTCCTGATGCAAATGATTGCGCGATCGCTCCTTTAGTTTGTCGATATGCTCCTGGAACTCACTGACGTGAAGCGTGACCAGACTGTCCAGCAAAAACAGCATTTCTCGACTGTTGACACGGTATGACGACACGAGAATGTTAACAGAACAAAAGGCAGCAGGCGAGCTGTCCAGACCGCTCTCTTGTTGGAAGGACGAGTTTGTGTTGTTTTTCTTGTCTTTCTTATGGTGTAGGTATAGGGCCTTGAAAGAGTTGGCTATTTTCGCACAGATAAGGCTAATTTGCCGAATCGCCTTAGCAAGCAACATGTTTTGCTCCAAGCTTGTCGCGCAGCATTTGCACGCCAAAAATACATACAACTTCTCCATAGCTTCACGAAACTCAGCGAGTAGTGTGTCCATGCGATTCTCGCGCGACACGGAGTCCGAAGCCAGGCATTCTAGAAAGGTAATCGAGTACAGGAGACAGTGGCAGCTGCTGTCTCCTAGTTCTGGTTCGTTCTCCGGAGACGTGAGTGCCAGCGGATCACATGTGGTGTCCATGAATGAGCCGGAGTACGTTGCCCATGTCATAGTTGTGTCTAGGAGCTGCATGTCTAAGGGACCCGAATCGATTGGGCCTTCAGTGAGTGTGTAGCCGCCGAGCAGTTGTGCCTCCAACGATTGGTCCATACTTGATGACAAGGGGAATAATGCCGTAGCACTGCGAGCGACTATACTAGAGGACGATTCACTTCCCGTCATCGCAGACTCATGAGCGGCTATATTGAGGAGGAATTAGTAAAACATTGACTGTACATTTCCGTTCATAAGGGTTTCTAGTAGGCTAGAAAGTGACTGGGGATTTACATACGTGTTCGCTTACTGTTACCACTGGTCTTCGAGCTTGCCTCGCTATTGTAGCTACATGGCGTCGTCGTGCTCCACGTCCAGGGTGTAGAAATATTTTCATTGATATGGTTGTCGTCAAACCCGCTGTGATCCAATCCGTCAAGGGTGAAGTTCTCATCATATTCCATTCGAATGTTCTCGGCGCTTAGGATAGCATCGCTGAATGAATCGCATGGCATGGTGTTCATGCTGTAGTCAGCATGCTGGTTCTCCGTCTTGGTGGAGGTCGTGGGTCAGCAACTACTTCTCGCGGGTACAGGGTTGTCTCAGTGTCCTTACTATCCGACGATCCTTGTTCTTTTGTTGTTGTCGTCTGCTGTCCGGATACACGCACTCAATATTCATTCCTACACATCTTTGGCATCGCTTTCCACCACCTGCACAGCGTGCCTTTTAGTCTCATTAGTGATTGAACTTTCTTCCGTTAAAAGGAGGCGACTGGGTGGAATAGGGAAGAGCAAACGTCTCCCTATAACTGAACAATGCCAGCACAAATGCCCATCAAGTGACATACTTTTCTCGAGCGGCAAAAGAGGCAAGCAACACGCATCTTATCGTGTGATCTTCGACTGACTGCCGCGACTGGATCGGTTTGCTTGATGAACTTAAGTACGCGCCGCCGCGGAGAACTTGTCACCAGAGTTCCAAACATTGCAGATGACTTTTTATTGTACGTGTATGCGCTCGGCGTTATGAAAAGAAAATACAAGAGAGGTATGAACGGTAAATAAAAAAGAAGATTCGAGCGCAGATTGGGATGCAAGTGCTGTTGACTATAATAGCCCAACACTCGACAGTTCGGCCGGATGGAGCAAATCGACTGAACCCAGTCTAGACTTCTTGGAATTCCGCAGCAGACAGGGTATAACAGTAACTCCATGATACTGTGGTCACAGGCAAAATCATTGTAGGTGGGCCGCTTTGCATGGGTTTGTGACAACCCGCCGAATGATTTCGCTCAAGGGATTTGACGAACAATATGGCCAAATCTTGCTTACTCATTACAATGGCTGCCTGTGTCTTCCCTGCCAGCTCTTTCCTGCCGCTAGACTCACCTACAATACGCTTGCCTATAACCACAGTAGAACACAATAAAGAATTCCTTCCTACGGAAGTGTAAGGTTGCCGCGAACTTCCGCAAAGTTTATCTGAGTAAATGCAGTCGAGCTGGGATCGTTCCAGTCCAAGGCACGTGCGGCACGCCGGCTTACTACCGCATGTAGGTTCGATCGACAAGAATCTGCAGGGGTATTATACACCCCCACCCCTCCATGAACGGGTTGATTTGTATTGTCCTTTAGCGTAACAAGGGCATATCCAGGGATCGACCCCGAAGAAAACAATTGTAGTGGAAAGAAACCCTAGTCCTGCCCCTTCTCTCCGGATCCGCGCTAACGATCCATTTATAGATAGCAACTGTACTGTAGACTCTGTAGACTGTTCTCAGGTCGTTTCTTAAGGGTGAAGGAAGTGTATCGCAGGTGTACACGCTTCCCACATGACCAGCAATATCCTTAGAGGTTGTTGTTTCAACTCTATCGTTGACAATAATACCCCTGAAACTTTATATCAGTCAAGGTCACATGCGGTACACTGTCAGGGTCTCAAAACGCCAAGTTGCAATCCAAGACTTAGAAGTGTTGGAGCTATTAGTCGAACCGATTTAGGACAGGGATTCCGCCGAGCATATATATACCGCTATACACTAAGCGCCTTCTTATCTAAACTGAAAATGCTACATCGCCTAGTGCTGCCGAGATAGCTGTATGTCAGTTATATCAGAATATCAACTATTAATATAAATTGGTAGTTGAGCAATCGCATATCTATGATAAGGTAGGTTGATTAGAGAGCTTTATTAGGTTTGACATCATGACAAATGTTAAAAAAAAGTGGTGAAGTGGGAGGGGGCAGGGGGCAGGGTAAGCAAGCATGACTGCGAACTATACCATTTAACTGGAATGGCTACCCCAAAACGGCGCAGAGTCATATGTCAAGTGACGATTGAGTAGCTGTGGTGGACCCGTCAAGGATCTTTGCACCCCCATGGCATTCGCAGTCAAACATTACGACCCAACAGCCCTTCAAATCTTGTCAACCGCGGCGCCAGGCCAATCGTATGGCAATGGTCTACGCAATTGCCGGCATATAAGGTCACCAGACGCCAAGCCGCATCTTGGATGTTTATAGCTATCATTAAGTAGTATGTACACTTCCCTCCCATTAACGGAGTGCTAGCGTGATTTGCGTGCAAGAGCCAATGCTGGGGTTCTTGTCTAATCCAATATTTAGAAAACCCCTAATTTAGCTCTTGCACGCCAAGTACGCTAGCACTTCATTCATGGGAGGGGAGTGTATTGCCGTGTCGGACTTTCGCGTGTCTACCTTCTTGGAGGAAAAACGGCTGTAAATCAGCATGAACATGTCAGCATTATGATAAACAATAAGACTCAATCTATTGGAACTCATGGCAACTAATCGACTGCTCTAACTAGGATGCGACTTGGCGTTTAGAGACTCTGTACGGCGCAAGAGCATTGGCATAACAACATTACAAATCCTACTGGACGCCGGCGCCGATGCGAATTTAGTGAGCAAGTGGTATTGCACACCAATGTCATATGCTATGAGAATGGGTGGGAGAGAGAAATCTAAGCTTCTGTTGGATAGTGGGGTGGGTCCTGCTGGGCAATCTTTGAAGGGTTGGTCGGCGAGAGCATAGGCGCGGTGGGATGGGCTCGGGGACCTCAGCATGTGGACATGATGTAGGAAGCAAAGCCAGCGGCAAGACAGAAAGCCAATGGCGAGACGGTCGATGAATATTGCGCAGAAGATATGGAGAGTAGATGTGCAGTATATAATATTGATGAGTGAATGGAGGATAGCTCGGTTTGATGGTCATGTGACCTCGGGAGCATGCGGAAGCTCTCGGAGAAAGTCCAATGTTGATCGGTTGACTCATCTACAATAGCTTAGCAACACCTGGCTGTCCTTAGATAGGAATAATGAATTGCTGCACGGCGCTCTCGTTTTGCATGTTTGTTCGTGGTATGTGACCAGCAGTCCGATCATGATGCATTATTAGCGTCCGTGATTCAGATTACCCAATCATCATCATCGCTGCCTTGGAGGCGCACGCTTCAGCCCCCACACACGCCTCCTTAGTCCTGGTAGGCGGATCAGGTCCCGTATCATGTGGCGCATGTCTTGCATGTGCGAGCCTGGTGAGTCCAAGCAGTAAGCCTTTTGCTCAGCACAGCGTACATAGAAGCTCAGCCGCTCTCATGCTCGTTCCCACGATCATTGCGGCGGCCACGTTCGCACAACAAAATGGCTGAGAAGACTGCGACCGCGGTAAGTACAACTGCCATACGAAGCGCGTACCGGGTAGGATGTATGTACTGACGCGTGGCAGACGACTTCGCTGAAGCCACCCTTCAGACAACGATCCATTCCGCCAGAATCATCGCTCTCCGCTTCGCAAACTTCGCTTTTTAATGCTGTCACCCAGCAGCCGGTTCTCGACACAGCGACTAGCATCCCCCTAACGCCGCTTGACTCGCTGCCTACCATAACTGGTCGCGGTAACGATGTCGTACTTGCGAACGACTCGATCGACCAATTCCTCAAGACAGAACTCGACCTGTCGCGCCTGAATCGCATCCATGGCCATTTGTGGATGGCAGGCCGCCCAATGCGCGCGCGCCCACTACACAGATACCGCATGATGGGTTTCAATGTGCTATTCACACAGCAAATGGACTTGCATTTGCTCAAGTTCAGTAATCACCTGCTGATCAAGCCACTGCCTGAGTGGATACTATGCGCCGACTTTTGGACCAAGCACTTGTGTAGCGACAAGGTGCTACATCAATCAGCCTGCGGATTTCTGCTCTCGTATGTCTGGCTTCTGGTCACGCCGCTGGATCTCAAGCTCGCACACGACTTTTCTCTGGTGCCTAGCTTCATAACGTGGCATTGGTGGAAGGATTTCGTGAAAGATTTCCTTGCGCCGGGGCATGTGGATATCAATACCCTTGCGCAGGTCAACAAGCGATACCAATTTGGCGATCTGAGACTCGGACGCATCAACTCAACATATCGCATTCGCTTCTTCTACTCGCACTTTGTGCGTGGGTACTTGTATGGGTACAATCGATACGTGGTCTTCTTCCAGCGAAACTTTAGTTGGATTTTGATCGTGTTCGTGTTCTTCAGCCTTGTCCTGAGCGCGATGCAAGTCGGTACCGGGCTGGATGAGTTAAAAGACAACCACGCTTTCCTTCGCGCTAGCTACATTTTCGTGGTTTTCAGCATGGTCAGCGTTATTGCTGTGCTCGCCTTGGTTGGGATGATCTTCATTATCATTTTCTTGTTCAACATGGTCACTGCGATCAATCACGCGAAAGAAGAACAACGGAAGCGGAAGAAACTCGCCCAAAAAAAGTCAGACCAAGGCAAAGAAGCTTGAATGGCAAATCATATCTATTCAGGTCCGGAAACGCCTGGCACGCCAGCCATGAAATCTACGTTCACAACTCGTCGTTCTGCCCCTCTTTCCTTGTCGGCGCCTTTCCCTTCCCCTTCAACACCATCGCTTCAACCGTGAACGTAACCTCCTTGTCCTCATCATATGTATGACTTAATTTCCCGACCACCTTTCCATCCGCTGGCTCATTACTATACAAGTCCAAATCATCGAACACGTCCTCGCACTCTGCGTCCTCCGGCTCGTCTACCCACAGCGGCAATATCGGGTAAATCGCGCCGGGCGCGAAAAACACATTGTCGTCTTGAACATTGAAGTGCTTCTGCTTCGGTGTCTTCTTGAGCCATTCTCGGACTTTGTAAGGTAGCGATGAAGTGGACATGCGCATGAGTTCGCGCTTCTCGCCGTGCGCATCGTGCCCGGACCAGGAGCCTGCATATAGTTGCTTGTTGTAGAAGATCTTTAGGTCTGGGGCGAATTCTTTGAGATCGGGGTACACTGTGACATCGCTCCGTTAGCAAGAGGTTGATATGGAAGGAACATGTTACGCACGCTCAGAGAGCTTGTAAATCTTGGCTGTGTAGGTGTTGCGGTTCAGGCACTTTCGCTGGTACGGCTGCAGGTCGGCGGTGTCCCATTTCGCGCTCCAGAGAGCGCCGGCGGGGGTCGGGTCGGGAGATGGCGATGCTGCCGATTCATTTGGAGAGTCTTCTGCTGCAAACGTGGTTGCTGCGAGGAGCGCTGTGGACAGGAGCGTTTGCAGTCTCATGGTGAATTACGTGCTTTGCGTGCTTCAATTCGGCGACTTTCAGGCGAAGCAGTACGGAATGCGACGATTGAGTGTGGATTCGGGCTACACACCTATATACCTCCAACATGTCAATCTTGCGATTATCATGCGTTCTGTCCTTTTCCCTCAAATTTGGCCTTGAAGTCACGTTCCGCGTTGGTGTTCCGCTTCCCATATTAAGCGCAGGGATCACTTTGGGTCTAGCAGAGCGCGAGAAGGACGCGATAGATTAAAAGAACACCGTTGCCGAAGAAGGACCACTGAGCGCAAGACATTCTCCGCATTTTGTAGTATGGGGAAACTTGGGGGTGTTTTGAAGTGCTTAGCACGTTGGGGGAAATGCTTGTCACATGCCGGGTCGTACTTCGCGATTTGTCGGCAACACGTGGGCACTTCAGCGATCATCCTTCAAGCACACATTTCCTGCAAGGGCCGAAGTCGTTATCGTACTTGCTCGCCCAGCTCGCCCGCATAGGAAACTGTGAATTTGGCTCGACATCGTTGCAGTCCAGGAACTAGGAAATCGGCATGCGAAATGACGTCGCGATCTACGGTCGCTGCCCCTGCTTCCTCTCTTTCCCTCTCCAACCACCAACCAGATGTCGACACACCACAACTTTAACAACTTTCTATCACGAAACAAGTCATGTCTCCGAAAGTCGAGCTCTCTAGATATGGTGAAAGGCCCATATCGCCGAGAAGCTACCACCGTACGGTAACGGTCCAGGAACAGGTTTTATGTACCTGCTTATCGCATTCGTAGACTTTGCTGGAGAGTATACTCCCGCTCGTAAAGGCCATCTCTCAGTATAGTATATTGCTCTCTACCATCTTTCGTCTTCTAGTACCATTTTCTCGTTTTCGCGCAAGCCAGTTGCCCACGTTGCAGTCATGCATTTCCCATGGCACCCCAAGGAAAAGCCGGGCACGTTGCCGACAGTAGAAGACGATCGGAAAGACAGTGCAAGCGTCGTCAGGGCCTCAACCACAAAATCTGCACCAACACATAGGCCTTCTACACGCACCCAAGACCCGCCGCGAAGATCCTCTCACACTAGCTCCCAACCTCATATATATCGTGGCGCATCAATCAAGGCTGAGAAGCCTCAACGTCCCGAGCTTCAGCGACGAAGCACAACTGCACGGACACGGTACATCGACATGCTTCTTGGACTCGACCATGTCTCGCCTTTCCACAACATCCTTGCTTCGCTGTCCGTGTGGATCTTATTAGCCGGATACATTGTATTCCCAGCCACCTTTAACAAGCTGCAAAAGGGCAATTACGATGAAAAAGCAGACACTGATCTCAAGAAACATGCGCTCGAAACTGTGCGAAATGTGCCGCTAATGTATGTTGCTGCATTTGCATGTGGTCTAGGCGTTGCTGGATGTCTGTGGCTGTGGTGGAAGCATCGGAAGAATTACGTTTGGGTCATCAACCGCATCTTCCTTCCTGCGTTGCTGAACTCAATCGCTGGACTGGTATCGACCCTAGTCAACATTTACTCTGCTCAAGATGGTGAGTCGCGATGTTTACACGAGGTAACCATGCTGATGCAATGCAATTAGGCCAGTACTCAGTCACCGCTAAGGTGACGGTCGTCGTGACTGCGGCTTGTTCGGCAGTTGCTGCTTTGCTCTTCCTGTTGTACAATATGGTAATGCTAAAGCTGGTCAAGAGAAAGCACGAGAGAGAAATACGAAATGCAGAGCGTTATGACGATGGGGATAGAGCTTCTGTGGGTAGAGCTTCTGTGGATCAAGGGCGAAGTCGGCACGTTGTATGATAATCATAGGGTGCAAGGCAGCCGTTCACCCCTATGCTGCGCCACATTATGTCAGCACACCGGTGACCGCGTCCCAGTATTAGATAGACTCTGTTATCCGCAATGATTTGCGACAATTTTGATCCTCAGACGAAGTTGCGACATTTAGGTGATGTCGTCCACGATGCAAAACCGATCTCGAACATCGCTTATACATCTTCCTCAAGAGCTCCAAGACGTTATCGCCAACTTCATCCTCGATGAACACGGCAGAAGACACAGCCTCTTGAATTTATCTTACACTTGCAAACGACTTCGAGCTTCATGTTTGCCCATGATCTACGAAAACATTGAAGTTCACGGCTACCTTCCCAGATCGTGTGTAAGAATCTTTTCTCCAAATACAAAGCACCTCGAACTGGCAAGAACTCTTTCAACTTCATCTGCCTCCGTGGGTCAATACATCAAGACACTCGAGCTCAAAGGCGTGGAGCCAGAACAAGCCATCGCAGAGCAGATCCTGGAGCATACAACTAGTCTCAAGACTTTTGTCTACCAATTCGAAGTCCAATGCAACTACGATGGATTAGGTACGTGGCCGAACGCGCAGACTCTTACGCGTGCACTGGCGAATGTCGGGCAGACTCTGGAGCATCTGGAAGTCACGCATCAGTTCCAAAGCGATTTATTCGGCCTGATGGGACCGTTCTTTCCACCTCGCGCCTTAATTTTCAAAGAGCTGGTAGTGCTCAAGAGTCTCTCTGTAACTCTCAGCCTGCTGTTGGGCTGGCGTCCTGACAGTACTACCCGTCTTGCGGAAACGCTTCCGAGTGGTCTAGTCCGTCTGAGTATCGAATATAGCCCGCAGATGCCTGAAGATTGTCAATGGCAAGCTGAGGACGTATTGCGAGTATTGGAAGAATTTGTTGCGGGAAAGAGATGGATGAAGACCACGCCGCATCTAGATTCGATCACTTTGAACGACACAATCTGGTCTCCAGACAAGGGCCAGCAGGAGAAGACCCGTAAAGCTGCAAAAGACATGTTCGAGCAAAATGGGCTGCAATGTTTTGCGTCAAGAGTTGGCGTATGGGACTGGGAAGATGATGATGACTGTAGGTCTTCACAAAATGAGCACAAGGACTGGCATGCTGACTTAGAGCTAGTGTATATATGATGGCATTTAGCCGCTGTCAATTTGTTTGCGACCTCGTGGCTGCCAATCATGAAAGATCAGAGATGCACCAGAGACGTATTCTGTTTAATCCGGATCTTGGAAATCAAACCTGCAAGCATGCACTCTTCATATTTGTTTCTCGCTTGTGACTTGAACCAAAATTCAAAGCCAAGGGATACGATGTATTTGAGCAAATATTCGAAGTCGACACTAGATCATTCCATGATTTGAGGATGCTTAAAGTTAGCTTATCTTCCAAGTCATGCGCTCGGAGATATCCAAAATTAAAACAGACACGAAAATTATTCATGTATGGTCGGGTGGGAAACGCCACCGTCCGCAACGCTGTCGATGAATATGTAGTCGCTTTGGCAGTCTGAGTATTGATCTGGTTCATGGACGAACGCTTGAATTGAATGAGCTAAATGCGCAATTCCATTGCTGCATCGTCGCAGCCAGTGACGGAAAAGAGGTCGAAGCTAATTACCAATAAGGCCTAGCACCAATGACGTATGCCCGCATTACGTTTCCCCAAGACGAACGAATTAAGAATACCTGTTTTCGATAAGGCTTACTTTGAACGGTGATTTTATCACCCATCTTTTGTCACATCTTTCAGCTTCTGGTCTAGTTTCACTCTGAAATGGCGCCATCCAGTCCCTGACAGCACGGCTGTTGTCACAGATCTGGCCTTACGCATTTTCTCTCCATCAGTCCCTCTATACACTTGCGACTTCGATCCGCGAATATGGCACCGTATAGACAAGGAACTCTACCTACATGAAGCACAGCAAAAGGCATATCTCTATGTCGCACTCGCCAACGAGGATAAGCTTACAGCTGAAGACAAAGTAGTAACGGATATCAGAATCAGCGAGCTGCCTCCCCCCTCTAACTCAACCGAGTTGTGGGAGAGTAGAACTTGCGGAATCTGGGTGCGGATAAGCAAGTTCTCTGATGACGTTGGCCAGGCTGTGACAGGTGTAGACGTTCTCTTTGGCACAGATGCCGTTGATCCACGACCACAATGGGATCTCACGCAATCATCACTTCAGCTCGATTATCAACCAGAAATCCCGGTTGCAAGGCTAAGCGTGCGCCATGGCCGGGCCATACGCAATATTCGTGAAGCCTTGAGGGTCAATAAGGATGGCACATTCAAAATACTTCAGATCTCTGACGCCCACATGGTCACTGGCGTCGGAATATGCAATGATGCAATTGATGCACATGGAAAGAATCTGCCTGAGAGCCAGGCTGATTCACGCACGGTAGACTTCATCAACCAGATCGTGGCGGCCGAGAAGCCGGATCTTGTAATGCTGCCGGGAGATCTGTTGCACCATGATATTCCCGATAGCCAAACCGCCCTTTTCAAGCTGCTAGCTCCTCTCATCCAACATAAGATCCCGTACGCAATGGTATTTGGCAATCATGATTGCGAGGGTGACTACGCATTGTCTCGTAAGTGGTCGCAGTTCCTAGACTGTTTTGTCATACACGACCACTGGGCAATACCTAAAAGCAGTCAACTTTTCTGATTGAACTATAGGTGAAGAACAAATGGCGATAATTGAGACTCTGCCATATAGCCTCTCAGAAGCAGGCCCAGAGCAGGTTGATGGTGTAGGCAATTTTTACCTTCAAGTCCTGTCTTTCGACCCATCAGAACGACCGGTATTGACTTTGTTCTTCCTGGACTCGCACAGTGCGATAGGTGAATCGTCCTCCAAGCCCGACTATAAGCCCATTCAGCCGAGCCAAATCGTCTGGTACGAGAAGACCTCTGAAGCGCTACGACATGAGCGTGTCAAGGATGCTAAAGACGATAATTTCCATTTGTCTTTCGTCGTCCAACATATTCCTATACCAGAGTTCGCAGACAAGAATCTTGTTATCCGAAGTGGCCATCGAAGAGAACCAACCGAATGCCCCAGTAGAGACTTCTCATTCTACGACGCTTTAGTCAGGCAAAATGCATCAGCAATAATTTGCGGCCACGATCACGTAAACAACTTCTGCGCTCAATTACAGCAATGGCCACAACAAGATGGCACCAAAATTCCTAGTCATCTTTGGCTAATCCATGGAGGTGGCAGTGGATTTGGAGGTTACTGTTCGTACGGCCAGACGCGATATTATCGACAGATGCGGGTTTTCGAGCTTAACGTAAGAAACAAAGATTTGAGGACTTGGATGCGGGAAGAATACAAGTCGCACAGAGTGGATGAGCTGGTGCTGGTGCAGAATGGAGCGGCGATCGATCCATCAGAAGATGATGAACGTACAAGCTACATAACGAGCTGATGTTTGCAGAGTTATCAGTTCAAACTGAACGGTAGCCTTAAATTTGGTATCAGAAGTCGGATGAAGGAAATATGATTTCATCACGACATATACCATGCCCGTGAAGCGGCGAGGAAAGCATACTAAACGACTTCGTTCTCACAAAAGACCTACACATGCCCTATATATCCTAGACACGAGGTCTAGCCGAGACATGCGATAGTGCTCAATACTCTAGGCGAAGAAAAGAGCAGAGCAGACATTCGTCTGTTTTGCGCAGATTTTGTGATCTCACAATTGCAAAGAGTGAGTTATAGACGACGCGGAGCACGTCACCAGAGAAGACTTTATACCCCAAAGCTTGGCTGACTGAGACATTTGCTGAGATGTTGTAGTTTTGGTAGATGGGAGAAGGCAGGAAGAGCATGAAACTGTCGATTTCTGCGTTTTTTTTACACTAGGCAAGTTACCGAACACATATTGTAGGCTATCACGCCTGTCGTTGAGCAGGGCTTTATACACCAGATTCCAGGCGGGCGGGGACATTCCATCCACGTCGGCGCTGTTTTGGTGGAAAGAGCAGCATAGAAGTAGACATAACAGATTTCTGATCCCTTTTTCGTCTCCAGTTGTAATGGGGAAGTGTATCATACAAGACCCTCAAGATCTGAAATCCTGGAAGACTTTATACTCCCACCCTCAGCCTCGCCACCACATCGATGGTCCAGCACATTGGTTGATCCCATCCCGATATCCAACAGCACCAAAAGAATTCTCCAGACATAGCTCCGCGTATTCTGACTTTCGGTCTGCCCATTATTGGCAGGCCTATGGCCCTTTTGGCGGAAGAGCGATATCTGCTAAGCTGCACGGGGGTTTTGAGTGAGAAATACTGGATGGGCTTTGATTGGGCGGTCATAACAAGGCGGCGGGTATGTTTTTGGACGGAGTTGCAGAGAAGTGGACATGAATCCGCTCAATTCTATTTTTCTTCTGGCACAATGAGGGAGAACATGGGTCTAGAAATATTGTGTCTTGTTTTGGGCGAGGAGAAGAGCACCACTTATGGTGCTGTCGTCGCTGTAATTTTGGAGTGCACAAGAAAAGCAATGGCATTCGACTAGAGAAGGAGGAAGTCGGGAAAAGCGTGGTACTTATATTGGCCTCGCTAGCATCCGAACAGACCTGACTAAGCTCACATGGCTCATCATCTACTTCCGCCAATAAGTCTGCACAAACTCATGTGCCCAATCAATAACACCCGCTTTCCAATCGCCCATACTCTCCTCGATCAGTCTCTCGAACAGCACTTCCGCTTCACCTTCACTACGTCCCAGCCACATGCGCTCCCTGACCTTGCCCACACTCCCTTCTCTCTCAACTTTGATATCCGGGATATTCGCGCCCTGCATAAGCGCAAATAAATTGAGCAGCAAATTACTCGACTTGCGCAGGGTACTCCACGCCGTAAACGCATAGCTCTTAAACGCCAGATAATTCGGATGCTGGGCGCCTCCCATGCCTTCAATCATTTCGCGACAGAGTTTCATTTGCGGCGCGAAGGGCTTGGGGTCGCGGCCGAGGATGTAGCCGAAGTCGACGTGGAAGAAGCGGCCGTCGGGCGCGAGGAGCAGGTTGTCGAGATGCCGGTCGCCGACACCGAGGAGGTATGTGATGACGCAGTAGCCGGCGCACGACTTGATGTATGTGTCCATTGCTTCTTTGCGGACACCTAGAGGGGCGGAGTCGTCGGGGTTGTTGGCGCGCAGATAGGCGAGGAGAGAGCCTTTGTGCTTTTGACATGCGGCTGCAATGGACATGGATGGGACAAATTGGAATGCGCCGGCGGATGTGGAGGTGGCGAGGATGCGGTATGGTGTCAGTTTGAGGTCGAGGTTCTCTTTGCGGAGCAGGCGGTCCATGAGCGTGATGATCTGGATGACGAGCTGATCTTGTCGGAGGTCATCGCCCGTCTTGAAGATGATGGGGTATTTGTTGTCTGTCGTGGTCTTGAAATTGAGGACCATGGGCAGGAGGGAGGACTTGAGAACGTTGCATTCATCAGTGATACCAGTAATGTACACGGATGGATCGAGAGGAAGTGGTAGCGGTTCGAAATTGGCGAGCTCATTCTTGGGATCTGAGATGGCCTTCTTGAGGCGCGCGAGCTTCGTCGAACGATCACCACCACCAAATCTGACATCCTTCGAGATCTTCGCAAGGACAGTGAGTAGCTCGCCTTGTCTGCGGAATGTGTTACGCGTTTCAACCCCTTCTGGAGTCTTTTCGAGTTCGACCATGAAGTCATATTCAACTTTGGCGAACAAGTCGCGATGCTCGGGTTCCTGGTCGGTACTGAAGTCGCTGATCTCGACCATCAGGTACCAGTGGAAGAAGTTGCCGAGAGCGAAGCTGTTCGCTGCGCGAGTGATCAGGAAGCGCGCCAACGACGAGTCATCGCCCTCTCCTGGAGCTTCGTATTTGAGTGCTTGTACCAGTTGAAGCAGGTACAGCTGCAACTCCTCATCATCCGCTTTCTTCAGTCGCTCGACAGCGTAGCTTCGCACCACCGGGTGATCGAAGTGTGGCCCAAGCAGCTCGAGCGCATCATCGACATCGATCTCAGCCCACTTGTCAAGTAATGGTGCCGCTTGGCGTGCTTCACGCGGGTTCTTCCAGTTGACGCACTTCACAAACTTGGTCAAAGCTCGCTTGTCACGGAGCAAGAAGTATCGGAACTTCCAGATGTCATCTCTTTCGTGTGACGTGATCTCCTCGAGCGGACCCTTGGCCATCAGCAGGTTCAGTTTGTCTCGGACGTGTACGTTGGGTTTCCTGTCTCGATCTAGGGAATCTGTCTGCTGACTGCGCATAAGCTCCCGGTGTTTGTCTTCAGCCGGATTCACTCGTCGTCCAATCTCGGGATCGTAAATCTTGATGAGGCGTCCTGCGTCTGCATCGCCGTAGCCAACTCCATCAATGTCTATATCAGGCCCAAAGGAGACCTCGGGCGGCGGACGTAACCGAACATCAGCCTCAACCGGCAGTCTCAGATCTGAGACAGGCGGCGGAGGATACTCGACATCAGTGAAAACGACAGCGTGGTCGAAGCGCGGGAACTCAATCTCGAGGTAGAAGAGCTCCTGCTCATCTTCGCCCCCAGCGTCGCCATCTGTCTTGCTCTGGCGATTCAATGCTGTTGCCTCAGCCTTCAGAGCTTCATTGCGTATCTTCATCATCTTTTTATAGACTAGTCCATCGAGCCAGGTGTTGGTCGGCAGGTCGCCCATTTCCTGCTTCTTCAGCAGCTCTTCAAGGCGTTGCATTTCTGCCACTTGCTCGTCTACCGTGTCTTCAGCCATCTGAGCTTTGCGACTCCTCCTCGCTTGCGGTAACATCCACGGCGTGGTGGTGTCTGCCAGGCCATTTGCTGCCTTGAAGCGGTGTATCCGACACCGCTGTCGTCCCTTCTGCAGGGTGTTGTGCTTGTCGAAGAGAGGTATGGTGGTACCGCCAAAGGGTACTGCGTGTAGGTTGGAGTCTGTATCTTCGGCGGGCGACAGGTCCCACACAGTGATATTAAGCTGCGCAGAAGCTGGGAGGTTCGAGTACGTGACAGGCAGCTGCAACCACTCGTTCCAAATGCGTGCATTCTTGAACGACTTGTAGGCGGTCTGCACGGGTACGGTGAGAGGCTTGCTGTCGGCCCATATTTGCGCCGTGACGTAGAGCTCAAAGTGTGGGCTGTTGTCACATCAGCACAAACTCTCTCACCTCTAGCAAACTCCACTCACTTGGTGATGGAAGCTCGGTGCCTCAGATCAGGGCGTTTCAGCAGAACTGAGTAGGGCACGGGCTTTTGGGTGCCATCGAGCCGATCTCTATCACGCTTCAGCATGTACACATCCCGTGACCCTGATGGTGTTCCTACATTCTGACATGTACGTTGAGCTCGGTCAAGTCAAGCGACGTCGCGAAGTTGAAGGCTTCCATCGTGAGCGGTGGGGAAGCTGTGTCCTATTGCATGCCATGGATGCACGTCATCAGTGTGGTGGACAGAATGTCAAACAGCTCTGTACGAAATGTCCAGATGCGTTCACATGTCCCATCACGCGGGGTGGATGGGCCAGACGCCCAAGCTCCCTCTACGGAGAGGGCAGGGGTACGCGGGGGAGCGTGCACACGTGATTGCTGCTTGGCTTACGATATCACCGGGCGTCGCGCCTGCCTCAGGCACAAAGTCGCGCTAACAACGGCGCGAATTGTGGGCAACCGCGTCCAGGAACGACCACCACTCCCCCACATCACAACACAACACCACGCTCGCTACCGCATTATCGTTTCTCCTTGCTCGCGACGAGTCGCCATGGCGCGTCTGAACACGCATCTGTCTGCGACGCCACAGCAAACACGCTCGTCAACCGTCGATTCGCTCTATCGTGACCCCTCCGCTGCGCCACGGAACGAAAGTAATGCGCGAACATCGTCGTATTCGGTCCTGAGTCCCTCCACGTCTATGAACTCAGACAAAGAGAACGACGAACCTCAATCACGAGAAAATACCCCGCGACCAGCGAAGAGGGGTCTCCGGGGCGCGTCAGCAAGGATGCCTACGCCAGACACAGGGTCGACAGGTTCAGGCACCGGAAATAAGCGAAGGAGGACTGGACGGCACAGCAGCACTGGAGTTGATGTTTTCCAAGATGGGTCGGAAGAGGAAGACGACGACGATGACCCAGAGGAGGATCCCACACCTACGATGCCTGAAGAGGATGAGGAAGGGGACCTGCGTTTCTACAATCCAAACCAAGATCCCGAGAAACGAAGACGCTTGCGCGCGACATTGCGCGATCATTCGCGCATGGTAGAAGGTGCGTAGGAGACTATTGGGCATGATGGCAGTGCTAACAATGTCCTCAGAAAACCGCGACGAAATGGTCAAACCGAACAATCTGCTTTTGGACGCCTTGAAGAAGCAAGACAGCATATTCGGGAAAGTGCGACAAACTGCTGATGCCGCGCTGGACTCTCGCTTCCTGGTCAATGCTAGCGAGCTTGCGGGAAAGAAGCTGAACAGCAGTCTGCAAGGCAATGCTGGCGTCGGCATTGATCTGGACCAGTTTGTGTCCAAGTGCATATTCTTCATGAAGTCTGGTGGCCACGCCGCAGACGACGAGGAAGCCCCGGCCGTGCCAGTTCCAGAGGACGAGGACGATGCGGGAGACGACGGGCTCGACTGGGCACTCCTTGGGAGACAGGCTTGCTTTCCATGCAATAAACGACCACCTACCATAAGTTTCCTGCTTGGACCACTGTCTGTAGAGAAGCGAGTGAGGTCTACACAGCGGAAAGCTCGATCACAACGACAGCCAGTTGGCCCAGCTACTCGACCACAGGAAATGAAGGAGGGTGACATGCAGCAATCCGAGAACTCAAACTTGTCGAATCTCGTCAAGAGTATAAACGTCCGGTTACGGAGTCACATCGAGAAGGTGGATGAGAAGGTCAGCGAGGAACTTTCCGAGATACCAGATGAGGAAGTACAAAACGAAGATGTCGCAGCAGCATCCAGACGCCACAGAGCGGCAGTCGCACCGAGCCAAGAATTGGCCGTTAGTCTTCTCGACTTCGCCATCAATCCACATGACTTCGGTCAGACAGTTGAGAACCTGTTCTACATCAGTTTCTTGGTGCGAGAGGGCAATGCAAAGATTATGAAGGATGAAGATGGATTGCCACTACTGAGTAAGTCACCTGTCGACCGCACAATTTGGCCTAGCTAACCCGACACAGTGCCTGCAAAAGCCCACGAAATGTCTGACGCACGAGAAGCCAACATCCAGAAGAACCAAGCCGTCCTCAGCATCGACTACACGACATGGAAGATGTTCATCCAAGCTTTCGACATCAAAGAGCCACTCATACCGCATCGCGAGAACGAAGAGGCCAACGTCGCGCCTGGAGGCTGGTATGCCGGATGAGCCACCACCGCTTGTACAATACTTGTTGTATGATGTACAAACACATCGCCATCGCCCGCCGCTTACCTTTCTGGCTCCGCGGAGCACACTTATCAATGTACGATATGACTTGACGACTTCGATTCTGGCGCAACGAACTAGGGTATGGCTTCGGCCCGTGGCTGGGAGGAAATTTTGCTGCATGGCGCTGGTTTACTATCTTCGTCTTTGATACCCAAGAATTTCATTTTTTGTTTTCGATTTCACGTGGCTGCTGGGGAGGCGCACACGCATATGATATCTCTCTACATGAATGGAACGCTGCCTTGTGAAGATGGCTTCTTGTGCACGTTTACGGTGTTCTGCTGGTGATCACCACCATCATTAACATCTCCAGCGCCGTGTTTCAACAGCACGACCCTCACTTTTTTTTAAGCATACCCACACTCCGTCATGGCCTGTGCTACTTTGCTTTTCCTCGCACTTGGAGTTTACTAACGTATGCAACGAAAGGCTCGTATCGCGTCTCGGACATTGTGTTGGTCCGCTTCGTTCTTCTTTCTCATGACGGACATTTCGTCCTGTTTTGGAACGCAGAAAAATTTTCATCGAGCATTTGGATGCGTGGAATTGAGATTCAGAGGGAGGCAGTCATGGGTCACTTCTGCAGCCTCTTCTAGTGGGAAGAGAGGTTTGGGGGTAGGTTGTGGAATGGAGATGTGGTGAGGACAGCGGGGGTTTATACGGAGCCGGAGGAGAGGGGAGAAAGACATTGCCCTCTAGGTTCTTGACTTTTGAACACCTGCCCCATTTAATCAGGTCGGTTGGAGGTTTTGGATATTCAGACGTGGAGTTTGATGATCGAGAGGAGTTGCAGATACTCGAGTGTTTTATAGCACTGCGCTCCGCGCATCTCTCCCGTAAGCATGCTGGGCTCCTGTTTGGGGTTTTCTTCCCGGCGGCATCATTTGATGTTTTATAAATCGTTTTTAGTGCCATGGTCTGCTCAGCCATCGAATCTCCTGGGGTAGGCCTTGGAGGAGCGGGAAAATCATGGTTTTGAGTTTTTTGGTCGGACAAAGAGACACGCAAAAGTCCGTTCATGTTTTTGGACAAGCTGCGCTCAGAGTATTTAATAAATGAAGGAGAGTATTGTGCAGGGAAGAAAGTTGAAGACAACCAGACGTCGCTCACCCTCCAGGTGGTCTTGGATCCGGGAGAAAAAGAAGTCATCGCAAAGTCCCATGTACATTTCTGGACGGAACGCACATGTGTGATAAGTGGTCGCAGGAAGCTGTGAGAGACCTTTCATATACGCCCAAAGCATCTGGACTGACAGAAAGCATGAACTAGTCATGGAGATTCTTTTGCTGTGCCTTCTTCTCCTAGCCAATTCGTCTTCGCCACATTCGCCGACAGATACAGACATAGGCTCACGACATGATCGTATGGACATCCGACTTTTGAGCATGCATGTTCGCGAGGTAGTTTTATTAAAGAAAACAAACATGTGGTCTTAGGTGTCTTCTTTTCTCGAAAAGATTAGGAAGAAGAAGATAAATTCGCCGTGCACCGATTTTTGAAATTGCAGAACTGTCAAGGATGGTATTCGAGAGTTGAAGGACAGGAGGCGAGGGGTTCATATAGTGATGGAAGCACGCCATAGAAGTAATTGAAAGAGGCATGTCGTGAAGTAGAGAATCGATGAGCACGGTAGCAAATTCATAGCCAGCCTTGGTCACGTTGCGGCGACAGAAGACACAAGAATTCTTTGAACGAGATCTTCTGGTCTTTTCAGAGAATGAATACGTAGGTCTACCATCTATACGAATTGAAGGTAGAGTCAGAAACGAAAGAAGTTGGCACAGCAAGAGGTCGTATCGTTGAACGACTCCAGGTACGAGTTAGTGCGAAAGCTCGTCCTAGGCGGGGTAGAAGCAGAGTGACACTGCCAAGCTGTTAGATTGGGACTAGTTGGGATGCTAGGATATGCTTCGAGGCTTGCGACCCGCCCTGGAACTTTGCTGGCAGTGATTGGGAGTAATTTACGAGCGAATTACTCGCCAGTCATTTTTAGCTGTGTACGTCACGCCGTAATTATACGAGTAGTGCATGCCAACACCAACAATATGAGCCGCGACCTTCCTCATCCGGTGCTGCAAGCGAACAGACCTAAGCCCCATACTGCAGGTGCTTGGTCCAAACAAGCTTCCTCGGTCAAGTCTTGTACACATTCGTATCCACCGAACCGTCCAGACAATCACAAACCAGGTTGCAGGGTGTCGGCGCCCGTTATCCTTCCTAAGTTTCGACCGATAGCAGACTTTTGATTCGGGTGAATTGCCACTTCTGATTGGTAGAGCATTGTTCAGGATGTGCGCCATGCAGATGTGCAAACGTTCTGTCCGGAGCACGACTGATCGTCCAGGTACATAAGGTAGAAGTCTCCGCATTCATAAATCTTCCGTCGTTCGTCCTCCGCAAGCATATTCAATCATCATGCTGGGAGCTTCAATCTTGCTTGCCGTGCTCGCGCCGGCGGTACTTGCCACACCTGTCGCGCGCTCGACCTATGCAGTGAAGGAGACGCATTATGTCCCTCGCAAGTGGGTGCAGAAGGGTCGTGCACCCAAGGACCAGATGCTCGCGCTCCAAATCGGTGTGAAGCAGGGCGATTTCGACGAGCTGGAGCGCCACCTATATGAAGGTATGTTGTGGAGCATGTAGTGTCACCACGGAGTCTAATCCGAAAGCCAGTGTCCGATCCGTACCATGTTCGTTATGGCCAGCATTTGAGCCCCGAGGAGGTCAATGCCCTCACCCAGCCTAAGGATGAGGCATTGGATGCTGTGCACGAGTGGCTTCTTTCCAATGGTATAAGAAACTTCGATTACAGTCCATCCAAGGACTGGATCAACATCCGGATCAGCATTGAGGATGCCGAGAAGCTGCTTGCGACCAAGTACTCGGTGTATGCTCACGAAGACGGCACAGAAATGTCCCGTGCTACGTCATGGTCGTTGCCGAGCCACCTTCACAAGCACATCGACACCATCCAGCCCACCACCTCTTTCATGCGCACCAGGGCCAATCTGCCTACTGTCAGCACAGCAACAAATCTGACTGAAGTGTACCAGCCTCCAGGTTATGTGACACCCACAGATCCGATCATCGCGAAAGCTTGCTCGATCAACGGAACCACTCCCACATGCTTCAAAACGCTCTACAAGACGCTCGGCTACGAGCAGAAGTCTTGTGGCGAAAACCAGATTGGCTTCAACAACTTCCTCAAAGAAGTACCCATCCGGCCAGACGCCAAACTCTTCCTAGAGCAATATGCACCAGAAGCCGTTAAGGGTGCTTACGACTACAAGTTCGTCAGCATCAACGGTGGTCCACAGCAAGACAACGGCTCCAGCCCTGCACAACTGGCTGCAGGAACAAACAAGGAGGCCAATCTCGATGTTCAGACCATTCTGGGCATGACCTACCCTATGCCTGTGACCGCATTTACTACCGGAGGCGAGCCACCACAAATCCCTGACTTGGCTGCTGGAGACCCACCTGGCAATGAGCCATACCTCGAGTGGGTGACATACGTCCTTAAGCAGAAAAGCCTTCCTCAGGTCATTAGCACTTCTTACGGTGACGACGAGCAGACCGTACCGGCCGAGTACGCCAAGCGTGTCTGTAACTCCTTCGCCCAACTCGGTGCTCGCGGCGTCAGTCTTCTCTTCTCCTCCGGTGATGGTGGTGCCGGCAACGCTGCAGGAGAGAACGCAACGGAATGTGTCTCCAATGACGGCAAGAACACCAAGAAATTCTTGCCCTCTTTCCCCGCCGGATGCCCGTACGTTACTACGGTTGGTGCAACTCAGGGTTTCCAGCCTGAAGTCGCTGCCTACAGGCCCGCGAAGAGCCTCGGTCCGGACAACAAACTCCACGGCTACTACGCTTCTGGCAGCGGATTCAGCGAGTACTTCTCCCGTCCCAGCTACCAAGATGATGCCGTCAAGGGCTACCTTAAGAAGATCGGCGACGAGCACAAGGGCTTGTACAACGCTGCCGGACGTGGGTACCCCGACATCTCCGCTCAGGGTCTCTACTTCGAGTTCGTCTGGAACTCAACCAACGGCGTCATTTCCGGAACCTCTGCATCATCGCCCCTCGCGGCATCTGTCATCGCGTTGGTCAACGATGCGCTTATCTCTGCCGGTAAGCCCACGCTTGGATTCTTGAACCCGTGGCTGTACAAGAAGGGCTACAAGGGTTTCACCGATGTGCTGAGCGGAGGCAATGGAGGATGTAACACCACCGGTTTCGCAGTCACGAAGGGTTGGGATGCAGTGACTGGATTCGGTACACCGATCTTCCCCGAGCTTGTCAAGTTGGCAAAGGGACATCACTAGGATAGATGTACTGGCATGATTCTTACTAAAAGAGAGTTTCAATATGGGAATCGTTATTCTCGTTTTGAAGATAGCTGTAGAATGTTTTCTGCGGTGAGAAAGATAGGGGCAGCATATTGAAGTTGATACAATGACTGAGCAGTCCTCAGCGCACGCATCAATCGAATGGTTCTCCTTTCTAAAGAAACAATTGAACAAGACATTGAATCCCATCCTTTCATTTTCGATAAAAGGGTCAAAACATAGGTCGGTTTCCGCGCTCTTTGAGATACACTGCCACAAGAAGAGGGTCATTGAGAAGAAGACGATAGCATCATCGTGAGGTTCATAGAGTGACTGAGCAGCCGCAAGTGTGCGCATGCAGGCTCATCATGGTATGTTGTAGGAAATCTCGAGCAAGAGATTATCTCGCTTCTTTTTGGTTTTCGAAGAACAGCCAGAACACATTAGACGATGACCTCAGCTTTTGTTCGAAGACTACAGGGAAGAAGGTAGTCGTACTGCTTCGCAGTTTATGTTGTGCTTAAACATTCCAACGTTCAACACGCACACATGAGTTCAAAGCATAACTTTTCAGCTCTCAGTGACGAAAGGCATGAGTCGAGCATAGATGCTTTTGTGACTCGCACCATTCTGCACACCAGGGTAGACATCCACGCAGACACCATGGCCATTAGAAAAAGATTGGACAGGAGCATTACCCGACTATGATTGAGAGAGTAGCAAACATGACGCTATTGAGCATTTGGGGTTTTGGACGAGGTGGACGAAGACGGCAAAGGGTGACAGAATCGCAGCCCGGGTTCATATATTCATGATGTGGCACATGGTTGGAGTGATTGATTCTAGAGACTTGATTGAGATTTTCGGTATTTCTCCGGAACCAGGCTTGCTCTTCGACGTTTTTCTTACTTCTGGTAGATGGACGGGTGGACTGCATGCGCGATCAATCACCAAAATGGCTACCAGAATTGTCAACAATCAAGCCAATCAAGCCACGCTAACTTGATCAAGTATGCGCTAGGCGATTAATCTTTGCTCGGCTTGATTGGCTTGATTGTTGACAAGTCTGATGGCTACTTCACAGATGTCCTGATAATTCTAGACAAGCTGGTGTTGACTATCACAGCAAACCTCGCGAGGATGAATGGAACCCCGCGATAATTGATGCCTACTTTCACACCGAGAAGAAAGGTTTTTGACACTGTTCTAACCGCTCAGGATATCGGACATGGATTGCACAGCACGTTCTTTTTCGGCAAAACTAAAAACGGCCATTACAGGTTGTAATGACATACGAGCTGACCATAGCTTCCATGTAACGGGCTTGTCACTTCATCCACAAGGATATAGTTTATTCCTGCAGGCTTGCTTGGAAGACAGTAGACGGATATGTGCCATGCGAACCTAGATGTCAGAATCTTTTAGATAAAATTGTAAATGTGAGACAGAATGCATTGGGTTGGTCAGAGACGCATCACCAGTCTTCAAAGCTGTGGCATCTGGCACGTTAGACCTTTGTAAGAGCGGCACCAGTACAAGAAACGGGATAGAAATTCAATCATTAGATTATTTACGGCCAATTCCCTCGAAATTCCCAGCAAAAGAATGAAACCCTCGGCGGGAACTTTGCCAAAACGTACGTTCCTCGGGGTGATGCTCAAAACACCATATTCATATAAAGTTTACTATAGCACGTTCTCCATATAGCTCCTGTGGAGCGGCGGATCAGCCAATTCCTAGACTAAGAAGAAGCGTCAGTACGGTTAAGGTTAATGTTAAGAAGCTAGGTTTTGAGCAGCATGGTGTCAGGACTTACATTCAGAGATAGTTCATTGACAGGCAATCATGATCCTTTAGGCTGCTGGGAACGACTAGGCCTCAGTAGGGGGAATGATGCCGCCGCCCCGGGGGTTGCGAGCCTTCAGACCGGGAGTAGGATCAGCGGGAGGAGGGTCAGCCCTTCCGGACTGGGCATCACGAGCCTTCAGACCAGGAGTGGGGTCAGCAGGAGGAGGGTCATCCCTTCCTGACTGGGCATCACGAGCCTCCACGAAGGGTGGGCTCTGAGCCTGGGGCTGGTCGATCCCGTCGATGATTATGCCACTGCCAGTCGCGGGACTTTCGAACTGGGCGTCACGAGTTCCCTGGGCCTCACGCTCCATCAAGCCGGTGAGATCCCTCGCCTGACCTGTTGGTGCTGAGGAGGCAGTAGAAGCCAAAACCCCAAGGGCGATGGTAATAGTCTCAATAAAACGCATAGTGACGACTGTGGTTCCAAGGTTAGGTTGGGCAAACGAATAAGTAGAGGATGGAGGAGTTGATAAGTGAAGTAGCAAAGTTGAATGGTTGTAATGGATCTGTCGTCCTGGAGAGACATTCCAAGTAGTTTATATACACCGTGTCTACACGCCAAGTGGTCTCCTGGTTGATTCTAGCCATCAGCTGTATTGTGTAATCTTGCCGCTGTCGCCGCTGTCGCCGAGCTATAGCATGCAGTTGGGGCTGAGTGAAACTGACGATGTTACTGAACTTGTCAGTCACGTACCTAAGAACTGTCCCCTGCTAGCGTTCGGCGAAGCTGGGGGGATTCACGGTCCAACATCAACGTGTCAAGCAGTTGCGGGTATCTTCTTATCAAAAAAAGATGAGTAAAATATCGTAAGAATGTTGAGTTTAGAAAAACCTTCAGACCTGACTGATCAGAACTTTCAGCTATTGATTGTCTGCTCTAAACAGGACACGACTGCGCATAAGGACACTCTGTAACGTATTGGGTCGAGATATTGACCTCAGCTAGATTCTTAGTATTGCAACCGTAAATACCAGGGTTGGAGCCAGCCTGGGTATGTCCTGATCAGTTCTCGAGCCAAGACTATCCTAGTCTCAGCCAACACTTCCCCCTAATCAACTGACTGCTACCATCTTAGGTGTACAACAGCATATGCTGGGGCTTTTGTCCATTATAGTATTCAAGGAACCCCCTGGTTTGGTTCTTGCACGCCAAGCACACGAGCAGTCGTTTGTGTGGTGAAAGTGTAGTCCAGATTATGCAATGTCATAGCTCCCACAGACAGCTCCTGGAGGCTCCGACTCGAGCTAGACAAGTGCCGACCCTTGTCACAGCTCTTGTCACGAATTCATTATGTCATATCGTACTCTAGCGGCCGTACGCTGCCAGAGAACGACACATGCCGGACAACTCCCGAGTTTTAGGCAACGTCCCTGTTTACAGGGTGGGCTTAGACAGTTTGCTTTGCAGAAACAGCTTGCGTGGCTGAAAGAGCTTAGGTATTCCTTCTCCTCCCTGTAAAGCATCGTAAGTCTAATCCTGTTGAACGTATAGGACCATTGAGTAAAAAAGTATTATCGAAGAAATACTTTTCAAGCTCGAACAGGACATCATTAGTATAGGAGTGCACACTTACAACTGAGATTTACTTCGTACTAACCAACTTACACATTGTTATGTCATTTCGTAAGATGTAACTGCAACCTTCCGGTTACCTTCAAAGCTATGAAAAACGGCCCGCAACAAAGTCGCGAGAAACGGACCGCTGCGGAAATACAAGAAACAGCTTGCATCGTAAAGGAATACGATCTGCGAACGCCAATGACCGAGTGTAGGAGCCGCAGCTGACAGTGCTCTCGATCGATTCTGCTTACTGCATGGATCGAGTAGCGGATCGCGCACTACCCGGCATTAGGAGCTACGGGTGTAGCCGCATGGGGTCTAGCGCAAGCACGTAAAGGGTGTGTGGAGAAGTATCAAAACGATGTTACTGTCTGTCGGCAATCAAGTTGTGTCCGGGGCAAGTCCCGGAATACGCGTGTGAAATTTCCCCGGATTCCGATTCCGAAGTAGTGTTGCTACTACCCATGACACCCGGACTCTTCGGGGAAAAAAAAAGGGCAGTTGGTTAGTGGATAGAGGATTGACACTGTGAAGTCATTTCATACATTCATTGTATCAAGACCGCAAACCCCAATCCGATCCATAACTTTTGCCACACCAATGATATTATACGCGAATAGTCGAGAGAATTGTAGGAAATTATGCCGAGTCCGTCACGCATCCCGAGCTGGCGTCCTTGACGAACCGCGCATACTTGAACAGCGTGCCCTTTTGATACTTCAGCGCCGGCGCCTTCCAGCTCTTCCTGCGCTCCGCCAACTCCTGCTCGCTCACGCCAATGTTAAGTTCATTCGACTCAGAGTCGATGGTGATCTCATCGCCATCCTGGACAAGACCGATCGGTCCGCCCTCCTGCGCTTCAGGCACAATGTGGCCGATCAAGAAACCGTGGCTACCACCGCTGAAGCGCCCGTCAGTGATGAGTGCGACATCCTTGCCGAGACCTGCGCCCATGATGGCGGAGCTGGGCTTGAGCATTTCAGGCATGCCGGGCCCGCCCTTGGGGCCTTCGTAGCGGATGACGACGACAGTCTTCTCGCCCTTTTTGATCTCGCCGCGCTCGAGCGCACTGATGAAGTCGTCTTCGGCATCGTAGCATTTGGCTTTGCCGGTGAAGATGGTTCCTTCTTTGCCGGTGATCTTGCCGACACAGCCACCTGGTGCGAGACTACCACGGAGAATTTGCAAATGGCCGGTAGTCTTGAGGGGCTCGCTGAGAGGGCGGATGATCTTCTGGTCGGAGGGGAAGTCCTTGACGTTCTCCAAGTTCTGCTTTAGGGTCTTGCCAGTGACAGTCATCTGGCTGCCGTCGAGCAGGCCCTCCTTAAGCAGGAACTTGAGCAGTGCGGGAGTACCCCCGATGTCGTGAACATCAGCCATGACGTACTTGCCAGAGGGCTTGAGATCAGCGAGCAACGGAATCCGGTCGCTCACGCTCTGGAAGTCGTCGATGGTCAGTTTGAGACCAACAGAGTCGGCGATGGCGATCAGGTGTAATACGGCGTTGGTGGAGCCTCCGGTGATGCTGATGACAACCATGGCGTTCTCGAGTGCTTGCCTGGTGAGGATGTCGCTGGGGCGCAGGTCCTCCTTGAGCAGGTTCTTGATTGCGCCTCCCGCAGCCAGGCATTCCAGCATCTTGGCCTGCGAGTTGGCGGGGTTCGACGATGAGCCGGGCAGCGACATGCCCATGGTCTCAATGGCAGTAGCCATTGTGTTTGCCGTGTACATGCCTCCACAAGCACCCTGACCGTTGCATGCGTGTCTGATGACATCGAAGCGCTGGTCTTCAGTGATCTCTCCAGTTATGAATTGTCCGTAGGCCTGGAAGGCAGAGACGATGTCGATGGACTGGTTGTCGAGAGTCTTTGCGCATCCAGGCTGGATGGTTCCGCCGTAGACCATCAGCGAGGGCCGGTTCACACGGCCCATAGCCATGATGACACCGGGCATGTTCTTGTCGCATCCGGGGATGGAAATGTTCGCATCGTACCATTGGCCGCCCATGACAGTCTCAATCGAGTCTGCGATGATCTCACGCGACTGCAGCGAGTAGCGCATGCCCTTGGTGCCCATGGAAATGCCGTCACTCACACCAATGGTGTTGAACTGCATGCCCAAGAGACCAGCCCGCTGCACACCCTCTTTGACCTTGTTGTTGAGGTCCATCAGGTGCATATTGCATGGGTTGCCCGAGTACCACACTGATGAGATGCCGACCTGGGCCTTATTCATATCATCCTCGCTCATGCCAGTCGCGTACAGCATGGCCTGCGAGGCGCCCTGCGACTTGGGCTGCGTAATGTGTTTGCTGACCGAATTGAGCTCATTGTCGGCTTTCGCTGAATGGATGGCGGAGCTCGAGAGTGCTCGTCTGCTCACTATTAGCTTATGTGAAGCTCTACAACATAAAATAAACCTACGCAGCGTGCCATTGCGGCCGCGGTGCACATCTCACACGTGAAAGTGCGCCTCCAAAGCGTGCGAGAGACATTGTGACGGGCTGCTCACTCCCCACAGCGTCGCGGGCACATTTTATGATGCTCCGGCAAAATGTTTGGACTTCGGTCATAGCGCCGAGAAATGCGATACCGGGGAGAATTCCATTCTATGCGCCAGCCAATCAGCGCCTAGGTGATGATTCACCCCCTTCGTCAGTGCTCATGATCTTCATTCTCCGCCAACACACTTCAACAAGACGAAACTTCACGACTCGATTTAATTTGATTTATCGATGACATGTTTTACCGCAAGATCATAATGCGACACGCGAACTGGGAAGCGCTGAAGGCACATCGATTCGTGCGCGTGTCTTGAATGTCCACCTCAATCTCTACCAAGGTAACGATTGCGCCGTCGTGATTGGCATGCATCACGGGCATTGTGCAGTCATCGTATCCACAGGCTCGAATGAAGCCGTACCATTCAATGGCACTGTCTTCACAGTCAAGTACAAATTCGTTCACACACCACACAATGTCATCCTTTGCAAAGCCGCGAATTTTTGGCCAACATCATCCACGCTGTTCTGCTCGAACCATTTTCCTTTGTATACAAAATCCCACTCGCATTTCATTGCACACAATCATTATACACTATGCTGAAGCTACTCTTCTTACTGTCGCTTGCACTACCCCTCGCGCAAGCCGCAGAAACAACAATATACACTGGCTTCAATTATGGCGCCTTCTGGGGTTCAGTTGGAAACGCTAAAACGGCGACCGATTTCAAGGCTGGTTTTGGCTATGCACACGATCTTAAATCTGCCATGCCTTTCAACAGTGCCCGGCTATTTACATGCAAACAACAAGGGACTAACGACGAGTATTCACAAGCATTCGACGCTGCCGTAGAAACCAAGACAAACCTGCTACTTGGTATGTGGATCAGCCCAGCCAAAAGAGGCGACCCTCTGGACAACTTGATCAAGACTGAGCTATCGGCACTCGGAAAGGGGTTCGAGAAGCACGGCCAGGCTTTGGGAGATCTAGTCATCGGACTTTCCGTCGGTAGCGAGGACATTTTCCGCTGGGAAGATGATAAGGAGAACGTCGGTGTCGCTGCGAAGGACGTTACTGCAGCCATCAAGAAAGTCAAGGACACTATTGCTTCGTCCGCGTTTGCCAAATACATGGCCAACAAACCAATTGGCCATGTGGATACTGCGAAACATTCAGTGGTCGACGGCGCAGACTTCTATGGCATTACTGTGTACCCATACTGGAACAAGGACCCAGTCGCAAATGCAAAGGGGAGCTTCAAAGGAACATTGGACAATGTTGTTTCACGAGCCAATGGCAAACCAATCTGGATCGCGGAGGTGGGCTGGCCCTTTCAAGGCGCGTCTCAAGGAGCTTCACAAGCCAATGCACAGAGCTTACAACAGTTCTGGTCTGATGTTGGATGTTCCATCATTGGCAAGTATACAACCTTTTGGTTTGAGCTGATCAAAGACTCTGAATCAAATCAGCCTGATTGGGGCATGGTCGATTCCGAGACTCATAAACCTCGCATCAACTTGTCGTGCCCCGGGTCGTTGCAGCCGAGTGCTTCAGCACCGCCAGCAAGCAGCTTGCCTACGACCCCATCACCTTCTTCAGTAGTAAGTGGTACAGGCACTGAACACATTACGTCCACCATGATTACTTCCCAGCAGTCATCCGTAGCGTCATCCACGGCGCCGTCGGCAGCGCCATCTTCGCGTTCAACCCCGCCCAGGGTGGGTTCCTCACTCCTCCCTTCCTCGCCACCAAAAGTGAGTGGCAAAACCACGGTGCATGTCACGACTACATTAACGACTACTTTACAGCCATCAGGAGCACCAGCGCCATCTGGTGGAGACGATGATCCAGTTTTCACCACTACAATAACCTCGACTGTATGGGTCCGGCCATCTTCGATCCCACCAGATGGGGCTGGTGCTCCGCCGGTAGACTCATCAGTGCCTGCGGGACCTGTAATAACCTCCCGCGCCAAAGCGACTATATTTCCAGGTATGATTCCGTGGTGTTTAACAATGGCTGATGTCGCGTCGAATGGTCAGCTTCTACCTGTTGCTGGCGGCCCTGCTGGAAAAGACGGCAAGTGCACTCCACCACCTCCGAACACTGCAGCCCCTAGCTCCAGTGTTCTTCCAAAGGACGTTCCATGGTGTGTGACAGTCGCTGATGTCGGTTGGAATGGTGAATATATGCCTCTCGCTGGTCATGCGGCCAACTCGAACGGAAAATGCGACGCAGCGCCAACTTATACTGGCTTGCCATATTCATCTGGAAAGCCTGGAAAAATTCCAGCACCAGCGCCTGCGCCATCTCTAACTTCAGCTTTACCCGCATCTGCATCTTCGAGTGGCAGTGCTTCTGTCGCACCATCAAGCCCAGCGGCTCCACCTCCAGGTAAGTCGTAGACTCCTGCTTCTTGCCACGTACTTGCTCACCGGTGAAGGTTCGTCGCAACATCCTTATTGTAAGCGCAATTCGAGCTCGCAAAGTGGTTCTGTAGCTCCGCCAGTATCTAAGCCCCCAGCTACGCCATCCAAGGCTCCAGCTCCTGCGCCGAAATCACCGAGTACAACACTACCGGACTTTCAGATGGTTTCGGCTAAGACGGTTGTGAGTAGAGAGGTATATGTTCGTAACATAAGGGATCGTAGGTAGTTAGCTTGGTGGTAATCCCTTTCCTTCTGTCCAAAGTTGTTCTAAATTATATTTCATCCATACATTGGCTTCTGCACTACCAGTTCATCTACTGTTTACTTTCAATGCGTTGTAAAGCCCGAGTCCGTCATTGCTCATTTGTTGTTACCAGTCGCGACTCCCCAGAAATAAGCTACCCAGGCACCGGCGATGAGGAAAATTACAGCGATGAACAGGCCTAGTCCGAGTTTCCTGCCGCGTATGCCGTTCTCGCCAGTTTCGGATTCTTCTTTGCGCTCGTTGATCATGTCTCCATTCCTCGACCGTTGCTTCTTCGTCCATTGCAGAATCTTCGCATCCGTATGCCAAAAGCTGCTTGCCAACAGCGCGCCCGCAACGACCACCGAGCCAACAGCGAGTATAACGTAGATGACAACAACGTTGTCGTATGAGTTCTTATCCCGGTCCTGGATGACGCCAGTAACAATGCGGATGATGATATTCATGCTGTTGTTAATCGCAATCTTGATGGCATATCCCGAGCCAAAGACTTCCTGGTACCGCATCGACGTGCGAATACTGTCGATAATGACCGTCGGACCAAAACTCGACGCAACCGCATAGATTCCAAACGACGCAGCCGTCCCCCCAATCGACGGACCCCATGCAGCCAAACACATCGACAACAACATGCCCAGTCCACAGACCAGCATCAGCGTAACCCTGTTCCCGAGTAGATCGACAAACACCCCAATTAGCGGCACCAAAAAGAACCCGAGATACTGCGACATGGCCGAATACCACCCCGCGGTAACCGCATCGATGTTGAACCGCTGCTCCGCCATCTCCGTCGCATTCTGCGAATACACGACCGCCGTACTCGTCTGGAACAAACTGAACCCCACCACCGCCCAAAACGTCCACGGCAACCTAAGCATCTTGCCGACCTCAAATTTCTTCCCCTTCTCCGTCAACACCTCGCCCGTCGCCGGATCCCGCATCCCCCCATACACCCTCCCACACCACCTCGTGAAAAACCAAAAGCCCAGCGTCACAACATTCGTAAACAAGTTCATAAACACCGCGGTCCAATACACCCAGCTGAAATCCCCCGTGCGCTTCGCAATGACATTCGCCGTCGCCTTGCCCACAAAACTACCAATCTTGCCGACGCCCAGCTCGAAACCCAGCGTTGACGCGAAGCCATTGCTCGGCGCGAACCATGAGGAGAAGACCTTGTACTGCGCGACCTGCGTGGCGATGTCGCCGAATGCTTGGACGATTACGCCGAAGATCATGAATTTGTACGAGCGGATGGTGGTGGCTGCCGCGATTAGGATGGCGCCGAGAGAGTAGATTGCGTTGCCGTAGAGCATGGCGTTGGCGCCGCCGATGCGGTCGGTTACGAGGCCGGATACGAGGATGAGGGCGGTTTTCATGAAATCTTCCGAGGCTTCGAGGATGGCGAATTGGGAGTTGTTGATGTGGAGTTGCTGGATGGGTTAGTTTGGGGGGATTGAGGAGTTCTGTGGAATCGTTGATTGGAAGTGGTAGACTCCAGGGGGATTTTGTTGATTTGCAAGCTCAGCGTCCATTATGAAAATCCTCCTTTAGGACATGCGGACAGATGAAAACGCAGTGATCCGAGTCACATTGTGTTGTTCGAGACCATGATATGGTGGGGAAACTTGGGTTTTCGGCTTACTTTCTTCAAGGTGCTCTTCATGGCGCCCGTCACGCCAGAACTCCAATGCGAGCCAAACCCAACAGCAGTGACAAGAAGGATCGAAATAAGCTTCATGCGCAGCGGCACAAGTGGTGTCTGGCCATTCTGACTTCCATTTTCCGTCGCTGTTTCACTGCCTGTCACCACAACAACCTCAGCACCCCCACTCTTGCTCTCAATTTCCTGCTCTTTTCCATTCGCGTTCTCATTGTCGACGGACACAAAATCCTTCTCTTGCGCCATCATCATCACTGTACACATACAAGTCACGAAAAGGGAGGAGTAGGATCAGATAAGATCATGGCGAGCGGCTTTCCTTTTTATAAACCATACCAGTAAGCAGAAGAAAATTTTATCTGATCAAGAATCTTAATCTCGTATTAGGGGTGGGTCGATAAATGAGATTGCGGATTTCGCGAAACTGAGTCGTGAACGGTTCTCCACTGCGACTTTCTCGAGTCGACTATCTTTGGCATGATCACGATTTCGGGATTCTTTCTCAATGCATGTCAAAGTAGGTGGTATTTTTTTAATCTTGTTTAGATTGCATTAGCTACTACTTTAAGATCATGGTTAAATGTTCAAGGGTCGGCCCGTTACCGTGAACTGGTATGGGGCTGCCCAGTGGACCTCTGCCCGACCACGGAGGTATGGTCAGATCCGTATGTTGACACACAGGGTTGCACGAGTACAGTATTCAAATCCGTATGTTGACACATAGGATTGTGCAAGAACGGTATGTATAGTCTATCTACATCTTTCAGAATAGGTATACGACGCCCTAAGTGTCATGAAGCTAATCAGGTCACTTCAACATGCGGAGAAGCCTCCGTCACGTAGAGTGCTACACTTTAATCGCATCCCAGCCTGTGTTTTGCCATCAAACATTGCACGCGCAAAGCCATATTCGTCGCCGAGTAGCTGTGAACGTTTTGCTTCACTGAGTACCGCGTGATGAAGATTCCTACCGTTTCGAGCGCGTGCCCAGGTATGCTTCAGAAACCACATTCGCATGACTCTGGCGGTTAGGCAAGTCTCCGGGGTATCGTAATCCTGAAGAAACCCAATTGAGTTGCGATCGGGGCCGTTAGGATCTGATCAGATAGGATGAGCAATTCCATTGGGAGAAGCGGCTGGCTATGTTGCATCTTGTAGAATTCCACGGGATCCGTCATGTGGTTGTCGATAAAGAACCACTTCTCCCACTCGAAACCAAG
The DNA here is from genome assembly GCF_000146915.1 of Parastagonospora nodorum SN15. NCBI lineage: Eukaryota > Fungi > Ascomycota > Dothideomycetes > Pleosporales > Phaeosphaeriaceae > Parastagonospora > Parastagonospora nodorum. Next base: position 205,138 of record NW_001884572.1, on the reverse strand, counting down.
TTCTTGAAGCCGGGACTCGTACTGGAAGCGTGGCTCGGAACTATCGCCGTGCGGATGCATGCCGTTCCAGACGAAGTTTGCAAACGCATGCGTCAGCTCATGCATCAGGACCGTAGTGAACTTGAATAACGCTTGAAGCTGTCTAGCGGGGGTGTCCGTGCGCCACGTGTGCTCGAAATAGTTGAGATAACACTTGCGGAAGTTGATGTGGGGTGTACCTATTCGTACAAAACGCTGCATCTGTTCACCAGTCGTCGTCGTGATAGAATACGACTGTGGTACGTCAATAAAATCTCTAGGTAAAGGCAAAGCGACTTGGAACATTTGGAATGCCGTAGTGTATTGGGTCTCCTTAGGCGGTCGTCCAGGCAGAGCCCAGACGGGATGAAACTGAAAATCAAGATACGAATGAGATGCCATGTGGGTGGGGACTTGCTGTACATACTCATGCCCAAGCTCTGTGCCCTAAAGTGACCCCTTCCCGGTGTACATTTCGCCATGCGCATCACCCACGACCAAGCCGTTTGCAATGTGGTCAAAAACGGGAAGCATGTTGCGCTCAGTGATCAGTATCGACGCCAACCGTAAGACAGGTGACATGACTTCATAACCGCCTCTGAAATGATTGTAGGCGTTTCTGTGAGCACTCTAAAGACCTCTCACCGGCAGAGAGGGTGAACTGGGTTATCCAAGTCGCCAAGAAGCAGAGATGTGGGAAGGTCACCTATAGCTGCCTGGAAAAACTGGTCGCAAGCTTCACGATCTTTTTGTGCCAAGTTGCCATCCTCCATGGCTGAAAGTTGTGGAGTTTCTTGGGAGATTGGTGAGAAGAAGTCAGTGAGAAGCTTTCAATGAGACTGGGGGAATGACATTGTACAGTGATCCAATACAAGCTGACACCGCCATGGATAAACAAGACCTGCAAGATCTCGAGTCACCTCTAGTAGGCATGCACTCGAGTGCCTCGAACAAACCGCCGCAGGAAATTTGTTCAATGGGACCTTTTTATCACCATCATACAATTGGTCCAATGAATACAGTGCAAGCTGTGGTGACAGGGGACCAACCTCAAACACCTTTATTGGACACCAATCACACTAGAACGGTTAAACGATGCTCCACTCGATCAGCCAAGTCAAGCAAGCCAGAGATTATCGATCTTTCGAAGGCTAGAAGTCGCGTAACAACATTTTCAATCATATTTTACGGGAAGAAGGCATCATGGGGACCGTAGAGACAAAAGCTAACATGGCATCGCGTCACAGTGGTGATCAAGCACGAATGAAGCCTCCATCTGTCTGATGTAGTATTCGAGGATACGTTAGATTTATCTGCAAATGAGAATCTAGGGATGACCTGCTGCCTTAGGCGGTCACTACGTTAGTTGAAATATACGCAAATTCCATTGCTCATGGTTATGATTTTATGATTTCGCTACGTCCGTGAAAGTCTGGACGTCTCGTCTCACGTTGAAGGATGTATGTTTGGGTTTACAGGTACGGTATGGTCGTTTTAGTGTCGCGCCGATTGTCGTTCATGCAACCATTCGGCCCGTCTTTCCACCCGCGAGTTAAAGCGCCGCTGAGCGTCATTGCGCTTACACTTCTCCAGTAACGATACTACCGAGCTCTAGTCACCTTTCCGATGATGGGGCAAGGTATGGCGCACGCTTCTTGAAGCATCTACGCAGGTGACGTGCGTTCTATTTTAAGCAAAAGCGGGTTCCTTTGCTCAGGTCTAGAAGTGCAGTTCTGTACGCCGTGCTAGCCTGAATAGCAGCGATCGCAACACCACAATAGATATAAAATCGCCCAGCCAAGTGTTGACATAAGCTGCACCTACATATGTACCTGCAACCTGGACTTCTCCCCTAGTAGATAAAGAGACCCCCTACTATACTAGGTACTACCAGGAGTGCGGACAACCTTCGATGGAGAAGGCCTAAGGTCAGGAATACCTCACCCCACCAGAAGAGAAAGAGCGACTTTCTAAGTTTACAAAAGTGTCCCCCTACCTTGTGTGTCCTGGTTTGTAGGTAGGTAAACTTAGACTATGCCGGAGCTGGTTGGCCACGTAGAACCGGTAAAAAAACAAATGATTAGCAGACACATCAGTATACCCCGCTTCAGCCTCATTTCGGGGACTTGATTGCTGCCTAGTTTCCCAAACTCTCTCCTGCGTCGACAATATATAGGTATCAGTGAAGACAAGTTCGCCGCGGCTCACTCCACACTGCGCTTTTAATGGAAAGCCTAATCTATGTGCCATTACCTCCACAGGATCCAAACGAACATGTAACTGCGTACTCTCGACTTCTTGAACTCTGGCCTGGCGAGGGCGCCAACCCGTTTTTATGCACCCTTCGAAATGTGGATATAGAACATCCTCCTGTTCCATTTGAAGCGCTATCCTATGTCTGGGGGCGGGAGAAAAGCGACAACGTCCTGCTTTGTGCAGACAACCAAGGGAATATACACGGGCAGCTGGAACTCACTAGAAATCTGGAGCAAGTGTTACGAGCCTTACGACAACCGAACCAGCGCAGGATTCTCTGGATCGATGCCATTTGTATCCGACAGGATGACAACGCCGAGCGATCCCGTCAGGTATCCTATATGCGATCGGTGTATAATAACGCGTCGCGGGTGATCGTCTGGCTTGGTGGAAAAGATGCAACGGTCCGGCGTGCGTTCGAATTCGCTCAGGAACTCGTCGCCATGGGTGCCGCAGTCCTGCAGGTAACCATTCCACAGGGCTCTCAGTCGACACAACAAGCCCAGACAGAACGGTTGCACCGCGAAGGCCTTGTAATAAACGCCATGAAAGAGCGCCCGGAAGATTCCGGAGCATTAAATGCGCTGCTTACGAAGGAGTACTTCGAGCGCGTTTGGTGCATCCAGGAAGTTTCTGCTGCAAAAGACTGCATTGCGAAATGCGAAGACCTTGAGATCGATTTTGACATTCTCCTTGCCGTCGTACCATTCCTCCTTATATATGGAGGTCTCACTCCTGTCGTATCAGGCCTAAGCATGTGGCAAGCTATGGCAATCATCAAGGGACAAGAGCACGATCAATCGAATCCACTGACGCCGACTGGTTCGCTCGGCCCGATATTGCGAGTCCTCATGTCGATTCGAAACTTCAAGGCCACAAATCCAGCAGATCGGATTTATGCGCTCCTAGGCTGCACTGACGAGGGACTAGAACCGATCTTAGGGAGCTTGAATACTTTCGGAGGGAACAAAAGAAGCCCCACATTGGCACTGATGCAGAGAGGCTTGATTTGGCTGGCAAAGAAAGTGGAGGGCCAGCGGCGACCTGATGAGAAGTTCCTTCGACATTGGGCACTGAGGCCAGATTATGATAAGAGCGTGCGCGATGTCTACCGCGACTTTACAAGATATTGCATCCGCAGGAGTCCTCGGATTTTGGATGCTCTCTCCCACGTACAGCATCACTCCGACCCGCCCGGACAGGATGAGTTTCCAACTTGGGTTCCCAAGTTCTACGAGCCTCGCAACGCTTCTTCGTTTGTCTTGGAAGTGTACATGGCCGGAGTGCCGCCGGAAGGGCACTATCGTTACTTTGCGCATTTGCAGGACAACCCGTTGGTGCAAAGTTCAATCAAAGAACCGAACATCTTGCAAGCTGACGGCTTCCGGGTCGATGTTGTCGCTGCTGTTTCCGAGACTATCACACAAGGCGATGGTGGAACAATCTCACCCCAGACCATCTGGGACCAACTATTCACAATCCCAATTTCCCCAAGACCCTACGTCCAATACGGGTTTGGGGCCGAGGCCTTAGACGTAGCTTTTTTGATGACGTTGCTTGCAGGTGGGGCGGTTAATGCGCTCGTTATCGGGTTCGAAAGCGCTCCGACGAAAAGATCCGAAGCAGTGGAGCAATTCACGAGGCAAGCGAAGTGTGATGTGTGCCAGTGGCTAGAGGGCGAGCCTGGCTTCGATCCAGAGGCCTATTCGGACCTTCTACGTGATTCCCAGGGCGCAAATCGTGCGCAGGGGCGTTCTCGTTTTGAAAAATGCTGTGTTATGTACTCACTTAACCGGAGATTATATCGCACTCGATCTGGAATGTTGGGTCTGGGTCCGATGGTCACCAGGCCTGGTGATGTTGTAGTTGTTCTCTTCGGCGGCAAATACCCTTTTTTGCTCAGACAGCTTGCTCTTGAATGGCTATTCGTGGGGGAGACATATGTGCGAAATGACAATATTATGCTTGGCGAAGCAGTGACCGAGGTACGTTCGGCAAGAGGAAGACAAAGAGTGGAGACATTCCGCATTCGGTAGGCCGCTTTCTGAGGGACCGAGATGCCGAATGGTATTTGTCTTTCTTGTGTGAAAGAGGATGATTGAAGGACGGTACACGATGTTCTTACAGGTGACGATGGTTGGGAACGCTAATCGCAATCCCTGTTGGATAAGGACTATGTAGTATCACATCTTGATTAAGAGAAGGGAATGGAAATAATGTAGTAGAGAGAAGTTAGGTGTTAAAGTAGAAGACACGTCGCGTCGCGGGGAGGTTTGCGTAAATCAGAGACAGGTATCGTGCGGATCGGAAAGAACAGCACGATAACGAACATAGTTGTATCTATTGCTGCACACGCGCTAGAATAGTTGCCATATGTGAACTAGTTTTCGAGCTGCGCATTGTCAGCACTGAAGCCAATGCTGACATGTTATGTGAGGTACCAAACTGATTGCTGCCTGGCAGCAAACCTGCAATGAGGCTTAACTTAGTTAAAGGAGACGACGGTGATTAGGCCTTTTCTTGCTCGAAGCTTGTATCAGCAGGATTTCCAGCTTTTGCTAATGACACTAATAAAACTGAGAGCGCAAATGTATACACAACAGATATGACGCTGAGGAGAAAACTCATAGAAGCCGTGATTGACGGCGTTGGAACAACAACAAATGGCTTACTCAAGTAGCTCTAACATCAAGGTAGGTTGTCTCTTGGTTACGCAGCCTACCCTCAGTAACTTTCACATACTGTCAGCCGTTCTTACTAAATATAGTCTAGCTAACATTATTTCCTAGTCGTATTCTGATACAAGACAGGCTCAACTACATTACTACGTCGTGGAAAGATAGCCCCGTCCACTCTTGTCCGGGGCACACGGCAATTTCGACATCTTGCGAACGACGCCGTCGGCTCAAACCAAACTCTCATATTTTCTATTCAATTCTCAGGCAATGTCCTTCCTGCACTTGCACTGCCAGCCCTGCATTTGTCATCACCAGCGTACCCTTCAGGCTTCCAAGAATCTATTCCCTTATCTCTATACCATTGACGATGCCAATTCTGTACATCGCACCACCCCAGAGCCTCCACAGTGTCGTCTCAACAGGCTCAACCCGGACCGAAATTATGTCGGACTTAGGCGTCGGAGCAAATTGCTCAATAGTAGTTGTTGGCTTCAACGTAGCTTCCAAGATTCAAGACCCAATCTATGATCATCAAGATACACAGCAAATCTCCTTCCTTCTTCTGCTACCCATCTCACATCCCCGCACCCATCTCGCCCAACACCCCCGCATCACTCTCCTCCACCCCAATCACCCCCTCACTCCTCCTCACCAATTCCTCCGCCATCCCATCCCTCACAGTTATCCTACACTTATACGGCACCGGGATGGCTCACCACGCCAGGCTCAAACTACCACAAATCAGCGTCTCTCTCTTGCCCATGATTACTGAAACATACCTTAACAGCCGGCTCCTCCCTCTTCCACAGTACTGATGTTGAACACTGACAAGACCTGCGCGATGGTGATGAACAGTGCATTGTCAGCGACATACCCGACCTGGACACACGCCGGCGGCCGAAGCCGAATGTGTAGATGCGTGGGTCGGGCGCGGGATCATTGCCCATAATACCCTCTCTGGTTTGAACTCCATCGGTTCGGGATACACGGTTGGGTCGTGTGTGAACCACCTAGATATATCCTGCTTAGCACATCCGAAAGGAAGTAGAGGGTGGCTAGACGTACCATGTATTCGCCATGACGACCGCGCCCTTGGGTATCCTGTACCCTCTTACAACATCCTCCTGCGTCGTTGCGTGGGGCAGAGACATTGGGGCGACGGGGTGCCAGCGGTGCGTTTCCTTGAGGATGGCGGTGATGTATGGGAGTGAGTCTTTGTCGGCACTTGTGGGGAGGCGGGTGCGGGAAGTGAGGGCGTCGAGTTCGGCCTGGGCGTGTTTCTGAATGGTTGGATTAAGCATCATGGCGAGGAAGAAGGTCATCAGCGAAGCGACCGTTGTATCAGCGCCGGCGATGTACATTGATGCTGCGGACCATTTGTGGACTGAGGCACGTTAGAAAAAGTGGAATGTAGAGAGAAGGGAAAGACTTACCGAATTCCATCTGCGGATCCAGACCGATGTCTTTGATCGCTTCGGAGAGATACGACGTCTTGTGCGATTTCTCGCGCATTTGTCGCTTGACAAACTGATACGGCAGTTCGACAGTCCGATCGAGTTGTCTCGCCATCCTTCTCGCAACACGCTTAAACCCCGAGCCCGGAAACCACTCTGGAAGATATCTCACTGCAGCGTTCATCAGCCCACCTCTCCACTCGCAGCACCACAGCCCCCGAGCCATGCAAACTCACAAGCAGGCAAAACATCCACAAGGTACTTCCCCGGAATCATAACATCCGCAAAATCCACCATCGTCGTCCCCGCCATATCAACAAGCGGATCCTTCTCCTCCCGCGGCGTATACCCATACGTAACTCTGAGAATCACCGCGCCCGCTTCCATTTTAATATGCTCGAACAACGCCTCGGGCCCGCGCAACACGCGCCCCAAAAACCGCACACTCTCCTCCTCCTGCACGCCGTCAAACACCTTCAGCGTCGCCGCTGAACTCGCCACTTTCGCAATGTTCTTGCGGTACTGTTTGAAGCGCGCGTGCGGTTGTTGCATGCCCAGTACGTGCTCCCACCCAATCATGCTCCCCGCGAAGGTGAATTCTGGTCGCCCGGAGTAGATGAGCGCGCGGTCGCGCAGGAGCTCGAGCGCGAGGGAGGCGTCGTTTATTATTATGAAGGGCTGCCCGAGGACGCTGAGTGAGCTTAGGGGGCCGTAGAGGTCCTTGTGCGTGAGCCAGTGGTGACATTCTAGAGTGCCGGGGGGAGGCAGGTCGTTGATGTTGCCGAGGAGGGGGAGACCCTTGGGGCCGGGTGGGAGGGGGAGAGTGGTTCTAGGGCGGAGCTTGCGGTGGAGTATGAATGCTGTGAGTAGGACTGCGAGGGAGATGATGCTAGTAGCGATTGTGGTGGCCATGTTGAGGCCGGGAACTGGCGAGCTCAATCAATGAGAAGTGGAAGTAAAGAGACACCATAAAAGACTAGAATGTAGAGAAAGTTGCCCTGCCTCGGTACGTCTTTTCGGTCTTCAGTATGCCTGTTCCGCCCTGCAGACCGATTGCTTCATGGTGGATGTTGCGGAGACTGACTACCTGCTCTGGGGTGGTTCCACCGACGCATAAAAAACGGCCAGCCTATAAAAGGGAAGCTAAACTTCATCTTAGTTGAGATGCATGCAGGTGTCAGTGGCCAAGATCTCAAGTCCCATGTGTTTTGCCATCTTGGCCGTGTGCTAGACAGGGGAGTGCATGTGAGTGGATACTAGGTGAACGCAAGGCTGCAGATCGCGGCACGTATCGCATCCAAGAGTATTGCTGCCAGTAGCAAGATTCGTGATCGAAGTTGTGGGAGAGTGCGATTGAAAGGAAGGAAAGTCGTCCATGCGAAGCGTAAAAATGTACAGGAGTGTCGTAAAACGCCAACGACTCAAACCCAAGGTTCCGTCCTCGGACTCCTCGCTCTCAGCTCCTCCTCTCCCGTCCAACTCTTGAACTCCCGCGCACTTAACCCCTCCTCAAACATCCTATCAATCTCATTGACAGTCCTGCCCTTCATCTCTGGAATGATGAAGTAACTTACCACCACACCAACTACACAGCTCGCCGCATACGTATATCCGGTCTTGCCTCGCAGATTCCCCTCGTCAGGATTGAACACGTATGGCAAGCAGAGACCGGACACGGTGGACGTGAGCGCAGATACTGCCCAGCCGATACCCTGAGTTTTAGCGCGGAGTTGCAGGGAAGAGGTTTCGGCGGCGATGGCGTAGGAGGCGGGCCAGACGCCGATGCCACAGACGACGATGGTGATCATCATGCAGGCGGCTGTGTACCTGGCGGGAATGTTAGTGCTTTGAAAGGATGTTGGAAAACAGGAAGACGCACCATGTCACTGCTGGCGTGATTTTGGTGCTATTTGCAACGCCCATGGAGGTCCAGAGGAGGATTGCAAAAGCCATTGTGCTAAGAACGCACTTCCGGCGGCCAACGCGCGACATGACCCAGATTGAAATGATGTTTGCGATCAGGCCGAGCACGATACCGAGGATGAGGAAGATAATTGATGTTCCGGGTTTCATGCCGACAAGCTGGAGGAAGTAAGACGCCTTAGCCAGAAGCTGCAGTCCGAAGATGGATGTTAAAGAGTTGGCCCATATGACGATGAAAGTGCGGCGAAAGTTTCGCTTGTGGAAGCACTCCATGAACGTCGCGTTGGCTGAGAGTTCCTCGTGTTCGATGGTGGCAAGAATCTTGGCGACAACACTGGCCGTGTCGGTGCCTGGGGGATCCAAACGAGCTTGCGCCTTGTGTGCCTTGTCCATGTAGCGTTTGCGAACGTACCACGCGGGTGATTCGGGGATGAAGAAAGCCACGACGATGGGAATGAACGAGAATGGCCATTGAGAGCCGAAGACGACAGCATAGCCTTTACCGCGGTTGAGAGATCCGTAGATGACCAGCGCGCCAGTCAATTGACCCAGCAATGTAATGGCAAGGAAAGAGAGCCATCCCAGATCCGCGAAGCACTGGAGGCAGAATCTCCGACATGTACGTTTGTGTGGCGGACATTACACCTCCAATAGCGAGACCTTGGGCTAATTTACCCATCATGAAACATACCCGGCGACTAGTGAGATCTGCTGGGAGGTACGAGACATACATGATGGCGACACCGATTGCGGAGAGAAAAGGAGCTCACAGCGAGAGCCTTCTTTCGCCCGACCCGGTCGTTAAACCATCCACCGAGTAAAGAGCCAGCCATAGCACCTATGGGAGATGCAACGTTCCATAGAGCGAGCCATGTCGAGGGGAGAATCCATTGGCCTTCGTAAAAGATACCAAAGTCCTTTCTGTGGTACGGGTTAGCATAGCACATGCCAAACACGTGGGGCCGGGCTAGCGTACTGGAAAACAGGCATGGCCGACACGGTACCAACAACAACGTTGTCGTACCCATAGAGGAGAATCGCAGAGGTGAGCGCAATGGTGATCCAGACGACTTTTCGGTATTTCTTGATGTTTTGCCAAAGCGTGCTCTTCTCGTCATTGTCCTGCCCAGTCGACCCACTGTCCACCTCTGAGATGCGCTCTCCAGCCCAGCTATCCTTCTTATCGGTGCTTTGATTGTCGATGCTCGCCATGATTGCGGTGTCGTCGAGAAATCGCCAGAGCCCGAGAAAGAGGGACGAAGGAAGATAAAGGTCACTTCGGGCTACGAGCTTAGTGGCCGCGGGCAACTGCTCCAATATGAAGATCCATTTGGCCAAGCACTATCGGACAGGCATTTCTTCAAGGACGGGGCGCTTGGTGTAGCAAAGAACACAAAGGGAGCGAATCACGAGAGACGGAGTAGCCGTGCCATGCCCTCTACGGGTAAGCCCGATCTGCAGGCGCCATGGATCAGCCTCACCCGGGCCCAGCTCTGCCGTCTGACGCTCCCCACAGTTCGCCGTCGAGGCCTTGGACGGTCGGATTCGGGGTTCTACATTTTCAACCTGCCAGTTTCGAGTTGATTAGCGAGGACCACGCGCGCAGTCTATGGATGGATCGGATAGCGAATCTTGCATCAGGATGCACACAGGGCTGTAAACGTACACCCCGATCAAAATCACGGTTGTGGCACGGTGTTCAGATTTGCAGCGCATTGACGCGTATTTGCTTTTCGAAAATAGAGTCGTGAACCCTGCCCTTCCCGCTTCCAAGAAACGCCTTGCAATGCGCGCTGAAATGAACGCCAGTGACCATGCCTGATTGAGAAGTCGACGATGCCAAATGCCGTAGGATGCATGATTCACAAAAGAGTGCAGATCCAACACATTTCACCCGAGGAAGGATTTGACCGCTCCACCCACGTTCTCGAGATCGAGCAGAAAGGTGTCGTGGCCGAACAAGCTCTTCTCCTCTCCCAGCTCAATGTGTGTGACGTTTTTGTTCCCCGTGCGCTTCAGCGTGGTCGCAATCTCACGCTGCTGCCATGCCGGGAACAAAATGTCGCTTGCAACGCCTAAGACTAAGGCGGGGGTATTCGCGAGAGGTATGAGACCCGCGACTAGATCGGCTGGCGGCTCACTGCCGTCAGCCTCAACGGCACTGGCGTCGAAATCTGCAGGCTGCTCTTTTTCTTCGTAGGGTTTATCGGGAAGAGTCAGGCTGCAAACGTCATTGCTGGTATCGGACTGGATTGCGCTCCCGTCCAGATATGCCTGTAGTTTACCACTATTTGCTTTCCGCACTTTATTGATGCGGTCACGGTGTTCCTGGCCCAGGTCGAAGAGATCCATCGCTTTGGAGACGTAAAGTAAGCTGTTCGGGTCGTACTCCAGACACCACTTCTCGCCCGCATGATCAAGATATGTCTCGATGAGGAAATCTGGGCACAGAGCCGGTGGCCGTGAAGGGTCCGCGCGTCGTCGACCAAATCGCATTTCCCATTCTGGTCCACTTCGATATGTGACTGTAGCAATCTCTCGAGCCAACTTCATGCCACCATGCGGAGGCACGCCATCGTAGTAAAAGCCACGAGCCCAGTTGGGATCCATCATGAGCACTGCAACTGTGTTAGCGACATGTATGGTAGTATGGAATTGTCTCGGTTCCCACCTTGTCGTTGCGTATGCCTCATAGCGATGCTGTACGGATGGCTTCGCGCACAACCACTTATACTGACCAGACGACCAACGCGGTCTGCAAACAGAGTTCCAGCTGCCAAACTCTGCATACCGCCCATGCTTGATCCCACACTTGCGTATAGCTTCTGAATGCCCAAGTTGTCCAGCAGTCGGAACTGCGCGCGCACCATGTCCTCCATGGTCAGAATCGGGAATCGTGTCGCATATCGCTCGCCATTCGCGGGGTCAATCGAAGAAGGTCCAGTCGAGCCATAGCATCCCCCGATAACATTCGTGCAAATGACGAAGTACTTGTTGGTGTCAAGAGGCTTGTCAGGCCCGATAAACTTTTCCCACCAGCCAGGCTTCGTGTTTGTTTCCGTGCTGTGGGCATGACTCGACGCGGACAGTCCAGTGTGTAAGAGGATCGCATTGCTTTTGTCTTGGTTCAGGGTTCCCCATGTTTCATACGCTATGTTGAACTCAGGTAGAATGCCGCCCCAGTCGAGCAGAATGGGCTGCTGCGAGCGGAAGTTGAGCGTGTGTCCAGACGTATACGATGGCTCAGGGCCGGAAAGAGAGCGTTTGGAGAGCGAGGCCGATCGTGTTTCGTACGCATCGAGGCATGGGAACGATAACGCGGGGTTGGTCGACTCGTACTCTGCTTCTTGAGCTGCAGCTGCGTGTTGTGCTTTGCGCGGTGCTTGCTGGTGAATCTTCCTGCTTGCTTGATTTGATTGTTGTCTAGCTGGAATTGTAGAGAAATTGAGCGACTTCGGCGCGCGACATTGCACGATTTGGGGCCGTGAAGCCCGCGCGATTCCGAGCAGCCTATGTGGGACGCTCATAGCTGCAAGAAATGTCGCCAAACACGTCAATGCAGAAGTGAGCACTGGCAAAGGTGGAGAAGACACACAAATTAACGATGACGCTATTCGCCATGATTAATAACAGTCTTGCCTCTCCAGAAAGTGAGGGAACGCAACGATGTCGGGCCCAATGACGTGCCGAGGAAATTGCGTGCTACTTCCGCGTCAGGCCCGTTCCGGCCAGAACCATCGGTAGCTTTGACATGTCGAACCACGGTTCTCACCACGGTTCTCACCACGGTTCTCACCACCAGGCTTCTGGATCTAGACTGAGGATTGATAGGATTAGCCTGAAGCTATAAAAATAACCCGCCTGTCGAATTTGAGATGTCAGAAGACAGCGGATAGCTTCAGGCCATGGGATGCCCATGTCCACTTTGCCTCAGAGTCGACAACCTGCAGTGCAATCCCCCTCGACGAGGTTGATGTTTCACAAGTCGCCCTGAGCATCTACTGTAACAGCATTCGCACGTCCACTTCACTCGTCCTGGTCGAATGAACATCAGGCTTGTCGATCTGGATCTGGATAATGACTCAAGCTGCGATCGAGCAACCTCGACGTTCTCCAAAGAGCAGTGTCTGTGGATTTGAATGATCTGCAATGCCGGAATGGCGCCGACTACCACGAGTGCAACCTCAGTCATGCAGCTCCCACGGCCATCACACGTTGCCAATACTTGGTGTTGGATGCGGATGCAGGCTCATAAACGTGCTGTGGCAGCCAGCAAGTGTGAGACAAGGCTGGCCTCCTGACCAAGCTTGGTGGAGGCGGCGCGTTTGAAGTGGAGATGCTAAATTTGGCGGCTCAGGGGAGCGTCTGCAACAGACGGCGGGAGACAGAGTTGGGAGGTCATTTTGAGCGCACACTGTGCTCTTGGATGCCGCGCAAACGTGAACGTGGTGCAGACGCAGGGACCGCTGGATGTTACGATGTGTGTGTTCGAGTGCAGCTTGGAATTGCAGAGCGGATCCTTGAGGTGTCTTGGCGCACGCTGACACTCGAGCCGGCGCTGGTTCCTGAGCTGGCGTCACCTACCAGTGTCCGACTTTCACCGTCTACTTTTGCCTGTGCTGTGTCTGCGCGTGATACCCCCTGTCCGTTCTGGTTATTTGTGCGGCAACGTGCTGCATCGCCCTCCTTAGTCACTCCTGGCGAGCCTGCCCCGACTGCATCAGTGAAAAGGACGAAACACCGCCGGCGGACCCTCTCTGTAACCACCATTCCCTGCACTCTTTTTGGCCACTACGGTGCATGTCTTCGTCCCGAGCGAACGCCCACACACGCTATACATTCACTGCTATACCCTCGCGACGTGCGCATCGCCGTGTCTTCCTGCTGGCCGCTTCCGGACCTGGACCTGACGTGTGATACAAGGACGGGCAGTCACCGCCGTCTGTCATGGAGCAAGACGACTACTTCGCCTCCCAGCGAGAGGACCAGCGTGCCTCCAACGTGCAGCACATTGAAGACTCCGACACCGACATGGCCGCCTCCGCCACGGCCTCATCCTCGCGAGCCGCCATGTTCTCCTCCCCCAACCGCCCACTCCCGCAAGCCCCGCAGGATCTCGCGCTCAGGAGTCCCCCGGCCTATAATCACGCCCACGAGTCCCCTGAGCTCGACAATACCGCACAACCTCCTCCCCTCGGCGCCAGCATCGCCGCCCACTCCCGCCCCGAGTCCGACGCCAACACAGCGAGTGCCCGACTGGAGCACGGCAGCCGAATATGAAGACTCGCACATCAAGAACACACGCGCACGCTTTGGCGACATGAACAAGGCGGAGCGGATGCGCCTCCTGGGGGAATTGCTGAACCTGTGCGACAGCGCCGAATTGAGCTTCGTGGCTGAATTTGTCAGCCCAAGGCTGAAGAAGGACCCGTTCATGGTTCTGCCCACACGGAGCTGTGCCTGAGAGTATGTGCCGTCTTTTCACGTCACATGCATGTCAGATCAGATGACGCTAACATGCCCGTAGATCTTGGAGTGTGTAGACGACCCCACCACTCTATCACGAGCCTCGCAGGTTTCCAAAAAGTGGCGTGAACTAGTCAACGACGACGGCGCTTGGAGACTGCTGTGCAAGAAGTATTCATTCCGCGGACTGACCCGAGAGGAACGGAGCGACGAGGGCCACGTCGACGAGATGGAAGACGCCGAGTCAGAGTCTTGGGTGGCGGACGCTGAGCGCATGTCCCGAACAGAAGACGCTGCGCACAGAGATCTCCTGGAGGTGGCTTCGGCAAGCAGCGGTGCCGAGGGATTGCGGACACAGAGCCTCGATCGCGAGGCTAAGCGACTGATTTCCCAGCGCAAAGCAAAGGCAATCACCTACCGATCGCACTTCAAGCAGCGCTACATGGTCGAGACGGCATGGCGCAACGGCGGCGTATGCGATGCGCGCCAGATAACGCCTGACCAGGGAGTCGTCACAAGTTTGCACCTCACAAAGAAGTACATCGTCGTTGCACTTGACAATGCAAAGATCCACGTATTCGACACCGTTGGTGACCACCAGAAGACACTCCAGGGACATGTTATGGGTGTTTGGGCTATGGTGCCATGGGGCGATCTTCTGGTCAGTGGAGGTTGCGACCGCGATGTGCGGGTGTGGAATCTTGCAACCGGGTAAGCTTTACTGCATCTCCGCGACTTTGACTTGGCTAACGACACCAGATATCCTCAATTCACATTGCGCGGCCACACTTCGACCGTACGATGCTTGAAGATGTCCGATGCAAACACCGCCATTTCCGGCTCCCGCGATACAACCCTGCGAATCTGGGACCTCAAGAAGGGGCAATGCAAGCACGTCCTGATTGGTCACCAGGCCAGCGTCAGATGCCTGGAAATCCACGGAGATATTGTGGTGTCCGGTAGCTACGACACGACAGCCAAAATCTGGAGCATCTCCGAAGGCAAATGCTTGCGCACACTCACCGGGCACTTTAGCCAGATCTACGCCATTGCCTTTGACGGAAAAAAGATCGCGACAGGCAGTTTGGACACCAGTGTCCGGATATGGGATCCGAATGATGGGTGAGTTTATTTGTGTCACTCAACAACTTCGAGTACTGACCCTTGCGTGCAGCAAATGCCTGGCCGTGCTACAGGGCCACACATCCCTCGTCGGCCAGCTCCAAATGCGTGAAGATATCCTTGTCACAGGTGGATCAGACGGCTCGGTCCGTGTGTGGAGTCTCGCAAATTATCAGGCTATTCACCGATTAGCCGCCCACGACAACAGTGTCACCAGCCTGCAGTTCGACAACACAAGAATAGTTAGCGGTGGCAGTGATGGCCGCGTCAAGGTGTGGGACGTGAAGAACGGCACACTTGTGCGCGAGCTGAGCAGTCCCGCAGAGGCGGTCTGGAGGGTCGTGTTTGAGGAAGAGAAAGCAGTCATCATGGCCAGCCGAGGTGGTCGGACAATCATGGAGGTTTGGGACTTTTCTCCGCCGCCGGAAGACGGCGATTCGCGCGCAGTCAGCCCGGCCAGCATGCCCGATCACCTCGATCCCGAATATGAACGCCCACGGTCCGCCATTTTGCCGGCAACCTCACCACTCGTCGCAAATGTCGATAGTGCCGGCGACATCAGTATGGCCGATGCCGCAGAGGACTGACCACCGCACATCACATCGAGTTTCAACATACCGATCCTGCGACAAGAGGAGATTTAATACCTATGATAGACACGCCAGTCCCGAGCGACACGTGTAATACCACACGCACCCGGTGGTGCCAGCCCTGGCAAACATGCCGCCCGCCTCGAGCGACCGCCAGGACAGCACAGTACAGGCACTCAACCTGACTTAAACGCCAGAACAATTGGCGAGCATATACCATGTTGCATTTCCGGCGTCGCATTGCATCCACCCATACCATCTAACCACCGGAGTCCCCTGAATTTGGCCTTGAAACAACACACACATTTTATTAGGCATTTGTATTGCGCAATTTTGGAGATATCCACATCATGTACGAAAATGGACGGGGGGCAATGGAAATATATCGGACTCGAATCTACGAATTGTTGATAACGGTATCTTGGATCGGGAGGCGGTGTTTTTATTCTTGGTGCGATCTGGGACATAGAACGAATCTTTTATTATTATTATTACTACTATTATCTATTCACACCGCGTTACTTTCAAGAATTTGACTTTTCCACATGCATTGAAAAAAAATTCGCACCTCGTAACGAATTAACGATTTAATCATACATTGAAATCCCAGCCAGCACTTGATGCATTTCGTCTTTTTAATGCTTCCCCAGCCATGTCCGTTACAATCTCCCGCACGCCCCGACCACTGCCTCACAAATCTGTACTAGACAAACGAACAGAAAATGTGCCATGTAACACGTAAATCCTGTCCGGACTGTCAGGCGCCACTGTACTTGATGCACCCTTGCGCCTACGCGCCTTCAGATGCCATAGCGTACGGTAACTCGGTTGAGACGGGCACGGTGAAGGCCATGCTGTGTGGACGATGTAAGGAGAGGAGGGTGAGGGGGTGGGATACGCAGAGGGGTATAGGGACGTTGGATTGGGCGTGGGAAGTTGAAGAAGTGGCGGATGAAGAGGGGGCGAGGATATGGAGAGAGTGTTAGAGGTGAGTGAGTCGTGTCTGGTACTGAGAAGATTGTATGTCTAGCGAGTTGGGAGTGGGGAGTGGAGGGGACAATTGATTGACATTTGAATCTCGATTCCTCGTCAACGCCAGCAACACGATGTATGTACAGTTATGCTTGGTTGTTAATTTCAACTTTTTACTTTCTTCTCGGCTGGAACTTTACTCTTTCCTATTGAAGTCTCGGTCTTGACGTTGATGCCTTTCCACTGCGCGGCCATGGCTTCATCAATCCATGGGCAGGTTGTGATGTCGATTCGCGAGCGGACGTAGTCCTCGAGGGCTTTTGCGCCGGGCGCGTCCGCGAAGATGGCGAGGGCGCCGACGCGTGGGATGTGCAGGGTTGATGCTAGGCGGGCGTCTGTGGATGTTGCGAGCGGGATGAGTCGGGCAGGTTCTGACGGAATTGTTGAGGTTGGAGGTTTGACAGCTGAGAGGTGGACGAGGGTGGGGAGATGGGCATGGGCGGTTGATAGGGAGGGTTTGGGGTGGGTTAGGATGACCATGCTCAGAGGCCTGTACTTGTGTTTTTCTTCCTTGTTGGCCGCACCGTCTGGTTCGTCTTTTTTTAGTTCTGCGATGGGCATCGTTGAAGCTGCATTTTGCGCAGCCAGCATCTCGAGATGGCGGGTCACGCTGTTGATGCCAACGAGGATATGCTTTCCAATCTCTGGCGGAGGTGGAGGATCATCTTTTATGGCAGAATCATCTTGGTCCTCCTTGGTTCTTCTCTTCCTCTTCTTGCCTTTGGAGGGCTGTATGTGTGTTTTGCGATATTCACCCAGTGGTGAAATGAGGCTATGCGCATCAGTCTAGCGTCCCAAACACGGTCACCACGCGTCGTACCTACTTGGCCACTAGATCGATGATGATTTCTTGGTTGTCATGTGATATCTGCGGCCTTGAAGTGTTTGCTGTTAGCAAGTGACAAAAGCTGTCGAGCTGCAGGGACGTACCATGTCGTCTCAGTGAACGGCGAGGATGTCTTGAATATCGGCTTGCTGTTCTTTGTGGTGGGCGCCATTGTTGACGGATGCCAGTCTCGCATGTGGTAGTATGTACGTGAAACAATTGCACCGGGCAAAATGGTGAAGAGTGGAGCCGTTCGTTAGCAGATCGCAGCTCCTAGGTGCGGGATCTATGAGTGGAGCCTACGGGGCCAATGAGCAATGACGCGGGTCTCCACTTCACCCTGGTGGGGTCAAGGAACTTTGGAATCAATAACGCGTCTGGAGCTCCCAACGGCTGCCTACACGCCTCAACTCTGTTCAATTACGGTAGACGCAGTTCTCTCACCCTCGCCGCAGCTCATGGGCCCAATTGCTACCGCGCATCCAGCCCCGCCGCGTGTGGCGCGTGCCCACTAAGGCTGCAGGAGCTGCTGCCTGTACTGCGAGCTGCTTGCCCACTCCGGCTTCACCTGCTTGCTTTGCACGCGTTGCTGTGCCCGCCCGCCACGCTTTGAGCAAACAACCTCAAGCGCCACTGCGACTATGAATGTGCGAGAGGACCACGCCGCGCAAACTGCTGCTGCAGACGAGTCAGCAAGCACCACATCCCCGCCTCGCCGCGATCCCGTGGAGGACGCCAACCCCAGCTTTACTCGCAAACGCCCGCGCCTGGACAGTGGCAGCAACAGCGTCCGCGCCCTCTCGACCGACACTGAGTCGTCAACCCGGACCACCGCATCGCCGCCGCGAGAACAACAGGTAGAAATGACCATACGCTCGCACCCGCCCTCCTCCCCGGTGTCCGCCCCGATTGACGACGGCCACAATGCTGATGCGATGCCGGCGGATTCACAGAATATTTCTCCCATTCTCATAGATAGCACGGGGGACGACTCCGGAAGTCCGCCCGTCATGCTCATCGAAGAGGACGAGCAGTCTGCTCTTGGCTTCACCGTGCGCGTAGACGCATACGACCATTTCCAGCGATTCCCATGGGCGCCTGCTGGAAACTATACCCAGGTCGCTCATGAATTGCCTCAGTACATCCAAGCATGTACGTGATTTACCATATCTTGAAGGGACACAAAGGCTAACACATCACAGCTATGCCCGTCGACCCCCAGCTCCTCATCCAGCTGTCCGAATGGCTCGACGATCTGCCCGATCCATCCGTCAACGTCGAAAGCTTCTACACTGGCAAGGCCGAGTTCTGGAACGAATTCGCCGCGATCGTGGGCAAAGTGCTCACTCGGAGGTACCACTGGATGAACGCGCTGAACAACAGAGAGAGCAGTGATTACAATAGATATCCTCTCGGAGACGATGTAGAAGATCTACAGACAGACCAGATCTTCGACCGCTTCTTGGGCGCATACTTGAGAATATGCTCATACATCCTCCTCATCGACGCTGGCATGTTGTCACAGCAGCCTGCCGAACAGATCTGCCAGCTTCCGTTGCTGAGCAACAGGCACATCAGATTCCTACATAACATTCTAAGATTCGACAAGACTGCCATCTTTCAGTTCCTACAAAAGGAGTACGCTATGGATGTACGGGATCTGCAGACTCGCATGTACAAGGACTTTCTTATGGCTAGTGGAGCCCAGAATCTCCTTCGCCTGGCGGATGAGGCGTTCCATCGACTTGCTCCCAATGTGCAGAACAATTATGCCCTTATCATTTCGCAACTGCTATCCGCGTTAGGCTGGACCATTTTCGAGCTTCCTGGGACGAATACCTTCATAGACCGGGCGCACTACCATCGCGGCGTGCTGTCGTTCTTCCAGAAATACGGCACTGACCTTTACGAGCCTAGCCTTCCCTCCGATGCCAATATTGCCCGTGATCTCGTCCAATATTACTCGATACTGGTGCAAGATATCTGCCAATGGGACGAAAGCATCGCCCCCGAATTGATGAACGAACTTATGGACTCTAGCGATCCGGATTCACCAATGGCTCCATCTGGAGCGAGTGACGCAGGGACCGGAGACATTGACTATCGCAAAGACCCTAGCTGCTACCCATCGTTGGTATCCTGTGCATACAAATTCAAAGTTTTGCGCAAATGTGTCGTCAAAGGAAACATGAACATGCGTGTCATGAGTATTGCGACAATGGACGCGGCGCTTGTCGAAGTCTGGCGGGATTATAGTGCACTCGACCCGTCGTGCAAGCACCCCGTCATCCAGTATCTTGCGGACTTTTTGCTGCGGGGTCAGATTGTCGACTACATTGTCAGCGTGGACTCACATCCTCAGTTGATATCTCGGAGTGCTAATATCGCCGGATTCCTGGTCATTGCGCACCGCTGGTCGGACGACCAAGCTGATGCGATATGGAAGACCGTGTCGTCAAGTCCTGATCCTCGAGTTGTAGTGGCGACAATCGCCATGCTTCGCGGTATCATCGGGCTTATGACAATGTCGGATCGGTTGTATCTTTGCACAAAGCTATACAATTTACCCATTGACAGATACACCATGGATATTCTGCGCTTCTTCCGCTTTCTGACTGCAAACCTCAACGAGAACGGGAACCTCATTCACATCGACAAAGCAGATAGGGGACCCACTGCTCGACCCTGGAATGTTTGCATCAGCGTGATCCGCGAGACGGCACCTAGCAGGCAGGCAGATAAGAATCTGCTAGACCTGCAGCATGAAGCCTTCGATCATCTTTGTGCATTAACAGCTGCAATCCCTCCTAATGAACGACGCATCATCTATCGGGAGTGTGCACAGCAGATAGCGGACTGTTCCGATGCTGCGACAGGGAATTATCGGATCCTTTGCCAACTGGCTCAGTACACACACCCGGACGACGCAATCTTCTCCGCACAGAACTTAGATCTGATGCGCTCGGTACTGAGTGAGATCCCAGCTTTCGTGGAGAAGGAAGCCCAGAATACTTCGTATCCTTGGCAGGTTGAGGCCTTGCAATACCGGCTAGATCTGTTAAGGTTGACAATCACACACCCCGCCATGTCCGTCCCTGTTGATCTTCACCAAGACCTCTGGGATCACATCGTTGGCGAAAAGGCGTTGTCCAACGAATCGAGAGATTTGGCCTGGATGACACTGCTTGAAGCCAACAAAAGCTCACCAGGCGATGAGTTTTGCAAGCAGCTCGTGTCATCTTACATCCCGAACATGGATGCACAGCTGTATACGAACGGATTGTTTGGATTCGTCGCTAACTACGGCTTTCCGGTCACGAGAAAGACGATCCCGACCGAACAAGGAACCGATAGCCTCCTGCAAATTCCTGGCGCGGATCTGTTGTGGCGCCTGATTTTATCCTCTCCCGCAGGCACCATTGAGGACGCTGCAGCTCGCCTTCTCGCCAGTCGCTATGTATGTGTGGTCGAAAGTCCCGGAGTGACTGCCGCAGAGGTAGAGAAAGCACATGTCGCGTTGGTCGACCAGTGCATGCAGAAGTTGAGGATTGCCTTCGAGACGCAGCCGGAGCAGACCACCAACGAGCCAATACTTCATCATAGTTCCGAAGTACATGTACGCAGGATACTGCTTTTCCAGAAGCTTCTACTTGGATTTGCTCGCCAAAAGCCCGAACTTAACCGACGGAGGATGGATTCCAAAGTGGATGCGATGGACACTTCTGCAGACGTGTCTTATGGGGATGCTATTACGATCAGATACCAGTGCGGTAATGATCGACAATGCGTTACCATGTCCTCTGAACACACGGTGGATGATCTCTACAGGAGGCTGTGCCATGCAACTGGCTTGACAAAGGTCAATCTCTTCGCGAGAGGGCAGCGGCTGAAGGTCTTTGAAGAAGCACCATTGAAGCTGTCTGACATCGATTTTGGAGGCCAGGTCATTGTGCAGCGTGCTGATGGAGCAGAGCTCACTCGTCCCATGCCCGATCTGGCTGCAGGATCCTCGGTGTTCGAAACTGCCATCGTGGAGCATTTCGATGAGTTGTTCACATGGATGAAATCTGGCGATACAACAAGCTATCTGGTAAGTCCAATCTGATATTTTTCTAGAGTTTGCTAACATTCGTAGCTCTTTGACTTTCTCAGCTTCTTTCCAACCCGGACATCTTTTGCGGACAAAGTGACCGAGGGTGAAGTTCCATCTGAGAATTTGTTTCCCCCTGGGAGAGTTTTTCAAGCGAGATACGCAGCACTTGCGCTTCAGACTAGGCTCCGGGAACAGATACACGACGTGAGTCTTAACTTTATGAGTTCCAGGCTGCCTTCGCTAACAGACCGCCAGTCAGCTTTGAACGAAACGTTCTTATGCCACGCAGTCCAGTATCTCCACAAAGCGTTGTTGGACACTCAGTTGATAGACGAGTCGTTGTCTGACCCTCAGCAACTTCAGCTAGCCGCAGTTATCGTGGGCATTCTGCTAGAATTCCTCAGAGGTGAGTTTCTTGATTCTCCGTCATACACTAGCCAATATCTTAACTTCAGTAGAGAGGCCCACACCGAAAACATCCGCTGCCTACTTCTCCCATGGGTCTTCTTTGGTGGATAGACTCGTAAAAATTGTAACAGTTGCACTCGACAGTCCGGACTCTGCGCCAATAGCCCAGGACGCATATGCTACCATCCTGGAAGCGTCGCTTCATTCCCGTGCTATATGGGAGACATTCATGTCTCATAGCGACGTGCATCGCGTTCATCAGACAATGCTACTGTCGCAGCCACACGAGGCTACCCGAGAGTATGTCTCACGCAAGATAGCCTCTCTTTGTGGTGGAGACCTTCCTTCAACTTGCCCCATCACACGAGCTGAGACCGGTTCCAAATTCTGGACAATCATTTCGGCTATCATACCCATAGCAGCACGGCATGCAAGGCAGTCGAAGCAGTTGTTCAAGATTGCGGAGCATGTGTTTCGTGCCAACGACGAGTATGACCGGAACGAAGATCATCTCCGGTCTTTGATGACACAGTGGAGCACACTTCTTCTGAGCCACAACCACGATGGGTTTCCCGGGCGAGAAGAAACCGATTACGTTGTACACGGACTTACCAAACTAATTCTCTGTTGCATACTGTCAATAAAGTCCTTCAAGAAGCCCGTGAATGCCGGCTCGTTGCTGAAGCAGGTCTTCAAGAAGTACCTTTTCGTAAGCAGCATACAGACAGGGAGCGCATCACCTGATCAAATTTCTCTCCCGATACTAGAGAGTCATACACGAAGAGAGCTGTACGATTTGATGCTGGGCCTTGCTGAAGACCAGAGCACATACCAGATATTGCTTCAACTTGTTGGAGAAATTGAGCAAGAGGACACCGAGCTCATGCTTACTACTAGTGTGGTCAACCGTTCCATGGAGATCAGGTCCCCTACGGGTTACGTGGGTCTCTACAACCCACGTGCCATCTGCTACATGAACTCCCTCCTTACTCAGCTATTCATGAACTTGAACTTCCGGCAATTCGTCCTCAACCTCAAAGTCAACGAAGGCTTTGGAAGCCAGAAGCTCTTATTCGAGACGCAGAGACTGTTTGCTCAGATGCAGAACTCTTTTCGAAAATGGACGGATCCACGAGACTTTGCAGGTTGTGTAAAGAGCCTCGACAAAACGCCCATCGATATAGCCGTGCAGATGGACGCCGACGAGTTTTACAACCTACTCTTTGATCAATGGGAGGCTCAAATGTTCAAGCAGGAACACAAGTCGAAGTTTCGGGCCTTCTATGGGGGCCAGACCATGAACCAGATCAAGTCCAAAGAATGCGAACACGTCTCCGAACGCGTCGAGCCATTCTTCGCCGTGCAGTGCGACATTGCAGGCAAAGCCAATCTGCAAGAGAGTCTCCAGGCTTATGTTGAAGGCGATGTCATGGAAGGAGACAACAAGTACAAGTGCGAGTCGTGCGACGGAAAGTTTGTGGATGCTGTAAAGAGGTACGTACGCGCTGAAGTCAGATATTGCTCAATTGCTAACGCCGACAGAACTTGCCTCAAAGATGCGCCTGATAATTTGATCTTCCATCTCAAGAGATTTGAGTTCGACCTGAACGACTTTAGCAGAAGGAAGATATACGACCATTTCGCCTTTCCAGAAACTTTAGACATCAGTCCATACAAGTTTGACCATCTGGCTGATCCGGAGAAACCTCGCGAAGAAGACGTTTTTGATCTTGTTGGCGTCCTCGTACACACAGGCACTTGTGAGAATGGACACTACTATTCTTACATTCGGCAGCGCCCTTGTTCATCGGAAAGTGCGACACCAACTTGGGTCGAATTCAACGACAGCGAAGTCACACCATTCGATCCCGCCGAGATCGCCGAGAGAACATTTGGAGGTTTCACCGAAGGAGAAGGATACAATCGCCAGATCAAGCAGTTCTCCGCCTACATGCTCTTTTACCAGCGTAGATCTGCTGTTGAGGAGGACCAAAGGTGTTGGGCGACCACGTCTGCGAACCGCAACCCACAGATTGCCATACCCACACTCTTTGAGGAAGAGATTGACTCTAACAACGAACAATTTCTCCGGGAGTATAGCCAGTATGATCCAGCGCATTCGAAATTCGTCCGGCAGCTTCACAATGTAGCACGGACGATCAGCCACGGAGTGTGCTCAGAAGATCACGTCCAGGAGGCCCGCGGGCTCTCTATCGTGCTGTCCCATCTGGGACTCATAGCCTGGCGTCAGTCTGACTCTGAGATCTCATCGGAGCTGATTCTTCATATCCGTCGGGCCATGATTTCATGCTCTTCGTGCTGCAGCATTGCACTGCGGTGGCTAGCAGGGAACGATTCTGCGATGACGAATATCCTCATCAAATGCACACATCCCACGCTTCGGTCACAGATGAGAGCATTACTCGTCGACAGCCTGAAGTCTCTTCGCGAACAGGAGCCTTCAGCTTACGAATCAGATTCCTCAGACAGCGACATGGAAGTCGATTCATCCACCCCTGTTGAAGGCGTCCTGGTGGCTTTGACTCGAAGACTACGGATAACTGCAGATGAGTCATATGAGAGCACTCGCGGCTGGGAAGACTTTTACCTGTTGTTGACCCAGATCGCTGAAATGGGTCTCCTCGAAACAGCGGTCTTGCTAAATCATAGCTTTCTCCAGTTCTGCCTAAAGCTCTTTTGCATGCACACCCACAAACCCTCCAGGGAAGACTGCCCTGAACTGGCAAGGGTCATGGACAAGAGGCGGAGCATTTTCAACAGGCTGATATGCTTCGTGTGGAAGTTGCTCTCCCAAATGGATTTGAACCTAGATGTTCTGAACGACAACGATACTCACGACAGACTGTCCACTTTTGATCGCGAGCGAATGAAGTTTCCCCTATCCATACGAGAGACGGCTGCAGTGATGTACTGGTCGGACGACATCAAAGCCATCGCGATCATTGACAAGATCTTGGAAGTGTTCGACGACTCTAAGACAGATCACTTCTACCCTGGCGACATCATAAAGTGGATACTCGAATCACGCAGCGCAAAATTGCAGTCGGACATGGGTCGAACCATCATCGAAGGAATTCAGATGGAGCCACCGTTTTGCGACGCTTATATCCAAGCGGCACTACCTCTGTGCGAAGCGTCCGCAATTTCCGAGAAGATCACCACAACTATCAACACCGTTGTCAAGATGGTCGCATCATCCAAGCGAGCCGCTGAAGATCGTTTGCCAAGCGGGGACGCCGTATTGGGGCTGTTCTTTGGTCTTCTGACAGCCGAAAACCAGGCGTTCTTCTATCACAAGCACCCCCACGCGTTCTACCACTGTCTGATGCAGCGCAGCAGTGTATACGGTATTGCACTGCTCTGTCATGACGAAGACCGAGTGCGCAAATCCACGAACATTTTCTTCCAGAAGCTCTACGGAACCAAAGAAGCCATGGCTTTGGAGACAATTGCCATTAAGTACAAATCAGCGCGCGAACTCCTCACGGAGGTGACGCACAAATTCGTGTACGAGAGAGACGTCGGCCGGCATCGCTTGGACATGGTGCCCTTGATCGACACGGGCCGATTGCTAGTCGAGCAGCTCTATCTGCTGTCCCAGAATGAAGAGCCTGAGGCGAAACAATTCCAGCACGCCAACGACGCTGCTTTGATCGGCCTATTCCAGCAGGAGGTGGAAGCTGGGTTGCCCTCGTGGCCTCATGATATTGGTACACCAATGTCTCAGGGCGATGCATTCGAACAGTCAGATTATGGCAGTGAGTCTGATGACGCTCACGAACTGCTTGAAAATTGAGAAGGGACTTGTGTTAACATACTCATGCAGCACGCCCGTACAAGCTCGGAAGCCTCTCTAACCTTCTGAGCGGCTGATCGCTAGTCTTTGGGTTGGTTGATCGCCGATTTCTACATTCTTAAAACCTTTTTTTCATCATCTGGAGTTTGCGGTACTATCGCACACTAAACAATCATAGCGGCTTGCAGTGTTTCTGGGAAATGGCAACCTAGGGGAAGCATGGTCATGGTGTTTGAGCTTTGGCTTCCAATTTCGGGCCGCTTCACATACATATCTTGATGGCATAGCGAGGGCGCAAAGGGGCTTTTGACGAATGACGATGTACCCACGACTCTGACGACATATTTTGGAATGCAGCATTTGCTATGACTCGAAGCGATGGTGTTCATTCTTTGGTGGCTACGTAGATATCATGAATGGTATTCTTTTGCGCCGACTCAGGTGTCTTGACGTGATTTGCATTTGCAGCGTTAAATATGCGCACTATTCTGACAAGCGCACGACAAGCCTGTGAAGCTTGCATGCACGTAAGCAAACGGTCTGCATAGTCTAAATTCGAAGCTAACGAAAGCGCGTCGTCACCCAGGAGAGACGACTTAGATAAGCGCAATCAAGCTTCATCAGCGCACTAGCGCGTCCAGATAAGCGAAACGACGTCATATTTACGGATTGCAACGGACAGGGATCCGCGCCGGACCGCGTCGTCATTGTTGAACAGTTCCTAAAACTCCTCTTCTTCACTCGAAAGATTGTACTTTACTCTTATCTCCTCTCAATCGGCGTTCTATATCCCTTTGTTCTTGCAAAACGAGCGCTCCGGCAGCAGCAAACATTCGCGATGGCAGACAAACTTGGCACAATGAAGCCGCAGAAGAAGATTGAACTCTTCTCGGCGAACTACTTCGCGGCGTGTACACTTGGTGGGATTATTGCTTGTGGACCTACGCATACTATGGTTACGCCCTTGGATTTGGTGAGTTTGCTATCTACACCATCAATTGGAGCTCCCCGACGCCTTCAACCCCAAAACAAGCCCCAGAAACCCATATCCACCTTCAACACAGCTAACACCCCTCCCCCAGGTAAAATGCCGGCGCCAAGTCGACTCCTCGCTCTACAAGTCCAACTCCCAAGCCTGGAAAATGATCTACTCCAAAGAAGGTCTGCGCGGTGTCTTCTTCGGCTGGTCCCCCACCTTCATCGGCTACTCGTTCCAAGGCGCGGGCAAATACGGCTTCTACGAGGTCTTTAAGTACCTCTACGGCGAGAAGCTCGCGCCCAACGTTCCAAAACAAGTCGTTTTCCTCGCCGCCTCGGCGTCCGCAGAGTTCCTGGCCGACCTCGCGCTGTGTCCCATGGAAGCGATCAAAGTGCGCATGCAGACTACGCTGCCGCCGTTTGCGAATAATCTGCGCGAGGGTTGGGCGAAGGTCATTCGGGAGGAGGGCGTGGGCGGGTTGTACAAGGGCCTTTACCCGCTCTGGGCACGCCAGATTCCGTACACGATGGTCAAGTTTGCGACGTTTGAAGAGACGGTGTCGAGGATTTATGGGTTTTGGGGAAAGCCAAAGGATAGCTTTAATGGGTTGCAGCAGACGGGGGTGTCGTTTGCGGGTGGGTATATTGCGGGTATCTTTTGTGCGGTTGTGTCGCAGGGCGTGCTGGTATGTCATACATTCGCTTGGCGTTGGGGATGTGAGTGCTAATTTTAAGCAGATGTCATGGTGTCGAAACTCAACAGCGACCGCAAGGCGGGCGAGGGTGCGGGCCAGGCCATTGGCAGGATCTATGGTAAGATTGGATTCGGTGGTCTGTGGAACGGACTGCCGGTGAGGATCTTCATGATTGGTACTTTGACGGCTTTCCAATGGCTCATTTACGACTCGTTCAAGGTGTACCTCGGTGTAAGTTATTACACACAGAATTCGGTGTTTGGGTTGCGCTAACGATACCTACAGCTTCCTACGACTGGAGGTCATTAAGAAGTTCGAGACACGATCATGAAGACGAAATAACTGCACCATGATGCAAGGCAAGAATCGAATTAAGGGCGCATTGACGAGTCGCGGCACGATCAGAACATTGAAGTGGAGGCAGTCTGATGACAAGCTTTTGCCTACGGGCAAGATGAGAAGTGGCGAGAGCGTTTTCTGCTGTGAGGGCCTATATTGTTTGCATGACCCAATTCTTACGATAATGTTTTACATGCATTCGATCATAACCTGATGTTCATTCGCACCGTTGTCGGCTCGTCGGAGAGATGACCGGAAGCCGCCCTTCACATCGGCGACCACCAAACACTGCAAATATCCCACCAAGCAAAATAGCCATGCGAATTACTTACTTGATTAGCCTGTATCACATGCTTCAACGGCCTCGTCTATTACATGATGCTTACCAAACCGAAGCCTCAGGTTCGCGTCATCAGACCACTCCAAATTCTTCTACACTTCCCCAAAATAACCTCACCTCAGCATCCTCGTTCGCAGCTGTACCAGGTAATAATAGCATGATTTTCATGTATCCATACACCCAACAGCGATCAATGCTATCGAACCGAGTAATGCTTGCAGCTCCCCAATTGCTGGTGCAATCGTTCGTCATTTGGGCGGTGCAACTGCGAAACTTGCTGTAAGCATTGGCTGAGACAGGGTTTCTGGGAGAGTAATTCGATCAGTTTGGGTTAATGTTGGGTGTGCTCAGGTGAAGGTGGTGCATATCACTGCGCCGCGTGTCTTTGAAACATTGAGAAATATCTCCTTGGGCAGCGCGCAGCCGAACATCTTGGTGATTTGAGGATGTGCGTAGTCGCTGTCAAACAAGTATCCCCAGTTGCTGACCGAGCTCTACACATAAGATTCTCATATCCTCGCAAACAACGTCGGGGCGGACTGGCCTTTCACCTGCACCCGCAATGTCCTACCACCACCACACCCCATCCCAATCACTATAGTTATAAGTCACAATAATCAGCCTTCTTTCATTAAGACCTGGAATAACGTTGTGGCTGGTTCGAAAACAAGAAGCTAATTTAAACCAGCCCTAACTAATCCGCAGGTCTGCCATGCGTCTTTCAAAGTTCGCCAGTTCGATTCTGGTATAGGGCAGCTTCTTCGGGAGCTGTTCTATCGGTCTCATATTTTGCGTTTTCATTATCCATTTTGGAGGGTGGATTCTTTTTGCTTTCTACCACTCTTCACCTCCTGCCTTAATTGGGAGATGCAGCGTCCTCTCCCCTCCGGGCATTCTCCCAGCTCGCATATTCACCTGCAAGCTCTCATACAGTAGCCGCGGTTCCTTTAATGTATTGTCGCGCTCCTGGCGCTTCGCTACGAAGTCCTGCTGAGAAACCCCCGGACCGAGCCATGGGTTTTGCTCCTTGTGGTCTCGCACACTCAGCCATGGAATGGGTGTGTCGCGCTCGTCAGACAAGTAATCATGGCCCGTGTAGATCCGCATGTGCTCGGGCATCTGGAGTAGTTTGCGCGCCGAATGGTATAGCTGACTTTCGTCGCCGCCGGGGAAGTCGCAGCGTGCGGTGCCGATGGATGGGTGGAAGACTGAGTCGCCGCAGAAGACGTTATCTAAAAGCCAGCGCATCATTTATCAGTAGTCTAGAACAGGTGATAGTGAGATTGGCAGAGCTTACCTCCAACGACGTATCCAACATGATCGGGCGTATGTCCAGGGAGATGCAGCACCTTCACTACCATCTCACCCACCTCAAATTCTTGGTCATCCTCGAACAGGTCATCAAACACGCCCTCCCACTCCGCCCTCGCAATCCCATATCTCTTCGCAAATAATTCCTGCACCTGCGTGATACGCTTGCCAATACCTATGCGCGACCTGAAGCCCTGCTTCTCCGCAAGTCTGTTCTGCAGATACGACGCTGCGGTCAAGTGGTCGGCGTGGATATGCGTTTCGAGGATCTTGTCGATGGTATAATTATGCACAGCGATGAGTGTTAAAAGTGAATCGGCGGTTTGGGTGCTAATAGATCGTGTTGTGGGATCGAAGTCGAGCACTGAGTCGATGATGATGGCGTGGAGAGTGGACGGGTCGGCCACGATGTATTGCCATGTTCCTGTTGCGAGGTCGTAGATGTTGTGGATTTCGGGCTCAGATAATTTGGTGGTAGTGATAATTTTGGTGTTAGACATGTTTGTGGATAGAGGATGGGTGTGGGCTGTTTGGTAAAAGGAAGCTACGCATGGGAGGAGGGATGACACTCTTCGTGAGGCTTGAATAGAATGACTGGCTGTGGTATAGCCCGAGGCTCGACAAGATGCAAAGGAAATGCCGAAGAAGAAAGACTTGGTGGCTCGAAGTGGTGGTATGCTCAAAATGCGTCCAGTTGTCTTGATCATCTCAGAAAGTCGAGCGTAGGAAGTCTACAGCAATGAAAGGCTTTGCAAAGGTATTATGCGTCAACGATGAAGTGCTTATATTTTTTGCCATCTCAATATCTTCTTTTATTTCAAAGCTCAGCGAGCTCTTGATAGTATGGACCAATCATCAGCATTTCAAACTTGGTGGGAAGAGGTCGCCGATGTACCCCTGCAAATGTCAGCTCAAAATGTCAGCTCACTTCGCCGAAAGTGGGGCTCGAGATATGCATGCAACACATCGCATTGCGCCTTATAATCACGAGAGAATTAACAAATTATACATTGGGTGTCAGCTGTACGTGACAAGGGAAAGGAAAGGAAGCTAAGCGTCCAGTGCTGCCGCTTATTTCAACCAACGCTAGCGGCAAAGCTTGACAACTTAATTTTGCCTGTCTTTTCCTCCACTCATCTCCATTTGATCGTCTCGAAACCAAGGACCAATCATGATCTCCACCCGCACAGCGCTAGGTGCACAACACCCGCGCATCTTGCGGCCTGCCACCCAAATTCGCCGAAGCTTTGCGACGGTATCACCCATTGACCATGCTGCTCGCAGTCACAAAGTCGTCGTAATTGGAGGCGGTTCCGCCGGTATCGCTCTCAGTCATCAACTTCTACGAAAAGGCAACTTCACACAAAACGATATCGCCATTGTCGACCCAGCACAATGGCATCACTACCAGCCAGGCTGGACTCTCGTGGGCGGGGGTTTGAAGAAGAAGGAAGACCTCAGAACGCCTCTTGACAGTTTGATACACCCAAAGTTCAAGTTCTACAATAAGAGCGTAGGCTCCATTTCGCCCAAGGACAACTCTCTCACTCTTGGTGACGGCGACAAAATCGACTATGAGCACCTGGTTGTCGCGCCTGGTATCACTGTTGATTACGGCAGCGTAAAAGGCCTGCCCGAAGCTATGGCCAACCCAAATTCTCTGGTCTCGTCCATCTACAACTACGACACCTGCGATAAAGCTTTCCGCAACATCCAGGATTTCAAGAGAGGCGATGCCTTGTTCACTCAACCCGCTGGAGTCGTCAAATGTGCCGGCGCGCCGCAAAAGATCATGTGGCTCGCTCTCGACTATTGGAAGAACGCAGGATATTATAGCCCCGGATCGGCGTCGCGTATCAAAATCGCGTTTGCTACAGGTCTCCCAAGCATGTTCGGTGTGCCGAAGTACAGTGCGAAGCTGGAAGAGCTGCGTGTTGAGAGGGGCGTAGAAGGACTCTTCGAACACGACCTTACCGCCGTTGAAGGCCAGACTGCGATCTTCACAGGCCCTGACAAGTCTCAAGTCAAGAAGCATTTTGACTTTCTACACGTCTCGCCAAAGAACAAACCCCACGCCTTCGTCGCAGAAAGTGGTATCGCCAATGCCGCCGGCTACGTCGACGTCGACGACGCTACTCTACAACACAAGACCTACTCCAACATCTGGTCCCTAGGCGATGCTTCATCACTCCCGACATCAAAGACTGTCGCAGCCATTACTGCGCAGGCACCACTTCTTGTCTCGAACTTGCTCGCAGCTCGCGAAGGCAAGAAGCTCGAGGCCGCGTATGATGGCTACACCTCATGTCCCCTGCTGACAGGCGAGAGCAAGGTCCTTTTGGCGGAGTTCAAGTATGGTGGTGTGCCGAAGGAGACATTCAAGGAGTGGCTGGGTATCGATCAGGGAGTCCCGAGGCGGGCGTTCTACAACCTCAAGAAGGACTTCTTCCCTTGGGTTTACGGCAAGTACCATGTTGAAGGTAGGTGGGGCGGTCCGAAGGGTTTGATTCGTTAATTCATTGAAACTTGTGATTACTGGATAGACGGCAAAAGTTATTCATGTATGATAGTACATTAAAGCGGTGGAAGGATTTAAGATTGGAATCGTTCCAAGTAGTTGGAAGTGGTACACGAAATTCCGAATACCGCAGAAAGCTCCTGAAGAATATAATGCCTCATCAGATTAAGTGTCGCAGTAGGTACTCCAATGTTGATCTTGATGGTGCAAGAGAAGTTGAACAAAGTGTGATGGTAGTGTCTTAGCGTTGTTGAAAATGATCTGTTTGTGAATGCGGGGAAGAGCCGAAGACGTGGGGCTAATCGAGTGATTAGCCGGAAAGTGCAGGACCTTTTGCACCCACAATTAAGCCGCACGCCCTACCGCAAGCTTAGTCAAATCCATGATATCCTTAGCGTTTACGGCGATGCTCAATCGTCTGAGAGACCACCATCAACAAGAAACGAGAAGCCGAAGCCACGATGTCGGCTGAACAGCCCGAGCGGGGAACCGTTGCTGTGAGAACCAAAGAACCTGCCATTCCATGAAAGCTTCACTGACCAGAATACGAGATAACCGGCGCAAATGGAACGATTGGTTATGCATGTGTGCTTGACGCACTAAGTAAGAGTTATCGCGTTCGCTGCGTCGTACGACGCGAAGATGCTTTTAACCCCATCAAATCAGGGCCGTCAATCCAACAGTACCTGCATCTGGATCGCCTCGAATGTGCCATTGTTCCAGACAACGCCGCGGAGAATGCATATGATGAGGCTCTCGTTGGTGTACAGTATGTGATACATATCGCGGGTGCATGGCCTATGCCAGTACGTTGAGATCAAGTTCATCCAGGCGGCGGTGACAGTAACATGGCTGACCAGCCAGTATCTCCATCCGGATGACGAAATATACACACCATTCATCAAATCGACCAGGAATGTCATTGAGGCCGCTAAGAAGTCTGGCACTGTCAAGCGTGTTGTCTTCACGCAAGCTGGCGCAGGTCTGGTCGATTCAGAAGTCGGCGATACATATGGCAACAGTATGGAACAAATCTTGAATGGTGTGTCTACCTCACATAAATCCAGCCGAGTTGCAAGCTAACTCCGGCCGACCATTAGAACAAGTAAAAGTCAATGAAGCATCATTGACATATCACCCACCACTCAAGTCAGCACATCAAGCTTACTGCGCAGCAAAGTCGCAATGTATGAAATATCTCAACGACTTGCAACTCAGCAAAACGTTGCCTTTCAGCATCGCCCAAGTCATTCCCGGAACCGTGATCGGACCATCAGAATTCGTCACCACGCGCTCTCAAGCTCTCAAGCACATCGACCGCCAGACCAAAGCTCTTCTATTCGACGACATGAAACCACGCTACGCATTTGGTTTTGTGCATGTGCGAGAATGCGCTGCCATCCATGTCAATGCTTTGGATGAGGAAAAGTGGCGCAGTGACGATTTGCCGGCTTGGTACATCGCTGCTGCGACCTCTGAGAGAGGGATTGATGGTGAGAGGATTTGGGCTAGAGCTGTTGAGATGGTCGAGAGAGACTTTGCGAACGAAGTGAAAGAAGGGGTATTTAAAGTGGGCAGGAGTAAAGTGCCTATCAACATGCCGTATCGTGTTGATTCTGCTGAGACGGAAAAGAGGCTGTTGTCGGGTGTGCCGATGAAAGGACTCAAAGAGTGTGTGAAGGAGGTTGCGGAGTGGTACGTGTCCTTGAAGGATGAATAGATTGAAAGGGAGCTCCATGTTCTCGTAGAATTACTACTACCGAGATATGTGTCGTTCTTATATTTTTAACGCTTATCACGTCAACATAAACAGTTACTGGGAGCTAACTCTGAGGTCTACGGGATTGCTAGAACTCATCACGTGCTCACGCGCTAGCGCGGTCCTGTTGCCCAGGCTGTCGCGAGCAGCAATTACTCACCACCCGCCGTCTGCCCTTCTTCCTCGAACTCATTCCCTGACTCCAGACTTCCACCCAACTTACACAGCGATAGCGATTTCAGACCTCACGCAGCTGCAGCGCACCACACTTCGATTACTGAGCTCAACTATAGACCGTAAGAAGCTTAGCACAAAGTGCCCTCTCGACCATGGAATGCGCATACTGGCCCTAATTTCCGACCTCGGGGGACTTCAAAAGCTGCCAGTCGAACTCCAGCACCAAGTTCTTGGCTTTGTCGACATAAGGTCACTGCTCACCTTCCGTCAAATGAATCAGACTGCCATGATCGCGGTAGATGGGATGACCGAGTACTACAAGGCCATTTAAAGACTCTACAACACTAGCAAGGAGGGACCTCTGGCATAAAGTACAGGTCCTTACTTTAGCACCTGATTGCATTCGTATGGCTCTTGGGATTCGGACAGCTGATGGCTTCACTATCAAAGAGCTCTTTTACAAGCTCTGTCAAAATAAATGCGATGGAAACGGCTGCACTAAACTTGCTCCATACCTGGATGTGTTTATGCTTAATGGGCGTTGTCTGTCTATCAGCGGTGGTTGTCCGTTTCCACTCGGTCCACTGAATGTCGATATCATGGAGAATAACTTCGATACCGATACAAAGCAGCTACCGCCCCATAGCTTCTTGCCGATTCCAGGCCGCTACCAATATCGATCAGATCGCGATCCTCTCGAAATACCGGAAGCCGGGAGAGAAGCTTACTACGACTATGGAGAGGTTAAAGCCGCCATGTGGTCAGAAACACCGAAGGTGGCTTTCAGAGCTAACAGCGCATATAGAGAAACATCGTCTAGGTGAGGTGACACAGGCTGGTCGATTGGCGAAAGAGGAACCTCAATAAAGCTCCATCAAACAAGCAGTCAGAGTATGCGGAGTACATGTTACAACAGAGCTGCCGTGGAGACGAGGCAGTCTTCCACTGTACTCAGCAAACGAAATAGTTTTGTGTATGGCTTGTCCGACACACTAAAGGTATTGACAGAACTTGCCACCGTCCCAATGAGAACACATTAGTTTCTGCTCCGCACACAGTCAGCCACCTCTATTTGAGTCACAAGATGGTGTCGACAACAATGTGCTCTTGTTGGGTAGTCTCGTATCCGAGACGCGGATATCGTCTTGTTGGTCGGAAACGTTTCCGAAGCGACGGAAATAAGAGGAAAAAAGGCCGAGCGATGAATAGATTATGCTAGAACAAGCTAGCGCCGAGGCGACAACGACGTCACACTTACCAACCCTGTACAACGGCGATCGTCCGAACTTTTTTTCGAGTGTCTATTAGTACACGCTCGTGCCACTGTCCATTGCATTCAGTGTAAGCTAATACCTGACGCGCATACTCACACTGTCGATTGTTAATACGCGAAGAAACTGGGTCATACGTCAAATGCTGATAACTAGTTCTTAACTACATCGCCATATCTAATAAGAGGTGGATACATTGGGGATTCGAACGTTACAACCTCCCCGGAACCTAATAATGCCTGAACCACTGGATCAAACATCGCAGAGTCATATGGCACAATTACACGACCTTCCATCTTTAGAGACTCAAGTTGAATTAGAAGATGGAAGAAGATCACGTCCACGACAGCGAAGCTGCAGCGCCTCTAGTTCAGAATCGTCTTCATACTACGAGGAACACGAAAAGGACAATGATCATGATGGACATCGGCCGACGAATCGAGAGCTGCATGAGAGCATCAGTAGGTCGCGAAGTCGCGGTCAATTTGCACAATCTAGAACAGCTACGGGAAACGCAACCACAAGCGGGCTGAACCAGCCATTAAGCCGAACCTTATCGCGACGAGACACAGTATTGTCGCGGATACGTACACGACCTAATGTGGCACCCTTTTCGCATCCATTGGCGCACCAACAGACCACCGCAGATGTACTTGTCGACTTCGAAGGTCCGGACGATCCATATCGGCCGATGAACTGGCCCACGAAGAAGAAGGTCAACACGACGCTCATGTACGGCCTCACTACGATGAGTGCAACCTGGGCGTCCTCAGCCTATTCGGCCGGCACGCAGCAAATCGCTCGAGAGTTCCATGTTGGAAATCAAGTTGCCGTCCTAGGGACAACGCTCTTCCTTTTTGGTTTCGGACTTGGACCACTCCTCTGGGCACCTCTCAGTGAAGTCTACGGACGAAGAATCGCAGTCTTGGCTCCCATGTTTGTCGCAATATGCTTCAGCTTTGGCAGCGCAGTCGCGAAGGACTTCCAAACTCTCATGATCACCCGCTTCTTCGGTGCGTTCTTCGCTAGTGCGCCTGTCACCAATACCGGAGGGGTGCTTGGTGACTTATACTCTCCAGCCTGGCGCGCACTCGCAATGGCCGGCTATGCCATGGCAGTTGTTGGTGGGCCTTGTCTTGGACCCATCGTGTCTGCTGCATTCGTCGCGAATCCATCGCTGGGCTGGCGCTGGACGGAATATTTCACAGGCATACTCCAAGCTGCAATCCTGTTCATCGACATCATCTTCATCGACGAATGCTATCCACCAAAACTTCTCATCTACAAAGCAAGGCGCCTCCGACACGAGACCGGTAACTGGGCGCTCCACACGAAATTCGAAGAGTGGGATGTCAGTATCAAGGAGCTCAGCAAGAAATTTTTATTACGCCCCATCCAACTCTTAATGACACCAATCTGCTTCCTAGTCGCTCTATACGCAAGCTTCTGTTACGGAATCCTATACATGCAACTCGGCGGTATCCCCATTATCTTCCGCGAAATGCGCGGCTGGCCCGCCGTCTCCTCCACTCTTCCCTTCCTCGCGATCCTTATCGGCGCTATTATCGGCTGCTCTATTAATGCTTACAATCAGCTCCTGTACAACAAGGTTTATCACGCTGCTGGAAACCGGGCCGTCCCGGAGGCCCGCTTACCGCCAATGATGTTAGGCAGTGTTTTATTCTCCGCCGGGCAATTCGTCATGAGCTGGACCGCGGACCCTGGATTTCATTGGATTTGCCCATGCATCGGGCTCGTCATGCTCGGAACCGGCTTCTTTACTATATTTCAGGCTGCGCTGAATTATCTAGTTGATACGTTCACGCAGTATGCGGCCAGTGCGGTGGCTGCGAATACATTTCTGAGGTCATGTTTTGCCGGCGCATTTCCGTTGGTGGTAACGCCGTTGTATCATAATATTGGCGTCGGACCGGCGAGTAGCATTACTGGAGGATTTGCGGCACTCCTTGTACCAGTGCCATTCGTGTTCTATATCTATGGCAAAAGAATTAGGAGAAGGAGCAAATGGAGCAAGGGCAGTGTATTTGATTAGAAACATATTTGAGAAGGTTCTTTTAGGACATTTGAGCTTCCATAGCAAGCCAAGCTGTTTTGACATGTACTATCTACATTCAACTCAGGAAGTCTTGTTGTAATTTCTAGTGCTCCATCCCTCTGGTTTATGACTCATGCTCTATCGGACCCATCCCACGCTCCGATCCTGGCCTAGGTATTGAAGTAGGGTTGAGTCATGTACGATTCGATCCATTCCGTGATCTTGTCCTCGTTCAGGTTGGTGGAGCGGCGGTGAGACGGGAGCCCTCTTTTCCACGCAAGAGGATCATGTGTCGTGTGCAAGTCTTTGTGCTCCTGCTGGACATGCCCATCATAGTCGGATACTTCCAGGAACGGTATATTAGACGGGTCCGCACTATAGATTTCGTTTCCGATTGAGTTGCGAGTGAATATAGGACCTTGCCAAAACTTATCCTAGCAGATTTCGCAGAATATACCATTTTCGCTATCGTGGCGATCGATGCTGAGCCAAGGCGCAGTGACTGAACATAGACTCCGGTCTGAATCTTGACGATTGAAAGTAGGATCAGGTCCGAAAACCGATTCCTCTTCAGTTGGGCTCAGGTTAGCTTGCACCTCTTCGTAGTCATAGTAGGTGAACTCATCGTCATATATGACGTCTGAAGGACCCGCTCGGCACAATGTATGGTATTTGCCAAATGGAGCTCGGAATGGTCGGATAGGAAGTGGATTTAAAGCGTTATTGTTGGTCACATTGGCTCTCGTTGTAGGTCATGATTGACTGTTTTCGCAGCCTTCGCCAACGTCAAGGCATCGTCTCTTGATTTTGAAGACATCGATGTAGGGTGCAGGCTTGCCGCAATCTTCTCCATCGCAGCTCTTCTGACACAATTTCAGGAACAAGGACCTGATAGTGAATGCATCAGCCGTGCAAATGGCGATTGCGTATCGTACAGCATTTGGTGCATGCTTCATGACCTAATAATCGTCAGTACTGCGCAAATGGTTTTGGGAGAGCAGTGTTCACTTTTGCGTACTCCACCACTCCATCCACAGTGCACATTGCACTCATACTGACTTCTCGAAATGCTAAAAGGGTTTGCAAATCGATATCAAGGAGGATTTGATGCAGTAGCTCTGCTGGTAGCTTGCCGAGGTTGCCGAGATTTCGTATTGCTGGTACTCGGGTGTGACGATCATAGTCGAGTGGGCAGCGTTTGCGGAGAGCATCTAGATCGTAGACTTTCGTGTTGAGGATATGCAGAGAGATCCGCTGAAGCTTTGTGAGAGGTGTCCCCGGCCATGGTGATCTGAGCGCAGAAGTCTTGCGAACGTGTCATGGTGGAGGAAGAGCTGGTGAGAGAGCGCAGGTTATAGCTTCTCATCGTGACCGGCCCAGATCGCGCTAGCGTACTGAAACGTGATGAGAGTAGGTCCTAATGTGACCCTCTTTCGCTTGTGCTGTTTTGGGTTTTCACCTATCACTTACGAGCTACCAAGATTTCACGCTTTCACTTCCCCTACACTTCCTTCCTTTCCCGTACATATGCTGCGAAATCCTCCACCGTCATGAAAGGAACTTTTGTAGGGTCAGGATATTCCGCCACCCACTCTCCCTCCCGCCTTTCTCTGATCGATCTCGGTATTCCATCTTCGTCATCATCCTCAGAGTCTCTGAACCTCTCTCGGACATCTGAAAAATCGTACAAAGTCCTGTCCATTTCTTTTGCGTCTTCGAAGACTTCGTAATCATTGCAATGGTTTCGATATCGTCCTTTCATGGCCTTGATACTGCGCGCAGGAAACTTGACATCTTCGTCGATAATCAGATAATCCATGCCGTAAACATCCAGATCGCACACTGGGTCTTCGGGAAAAGGATAGCCTCTAGTGCTACCAAGACATCAGCGGGTGAGTATGAATATGTCCATGTATGGCGCAGGATTTTCGCAACCTTTGATGCTGCATTGCTTCTGGTATACCTTTGCGAAGAGTTGCTTAAGCGTGAAAGAATGGGCAGTATTGATGGCCAGAGCCATGCGCAGAAAATTCCACGCTTGACGAATGATCTTGTCGTAATTCGACATGGCGTTGACTGTGCTCATGACGAGCTCAATATCGGGTCGAGATGTAAGGAGTGAAACGATGTCCAGCTCACCTAGTACCATGTGCTGGGTCTCAATCGGCAGACTGCGGAGCATCCCAAGGTTTTGCTTTGGCGCGAGAAGATGGCGGCAGTGATCCAGCGGACATTGCTTACGAAGAATATCTCGGTCGTATATATTTTCGTTAAGTATGTGAATTGCGGTGAGTTGCAGCTCTGTTTGTTCTGCGGGCGATATGTACGTAGTTTAAACGTGTTGGAGTTCTGGATAGAACTTAGTGAATTGCCTTGGGCATTGTAACGTCGAGTGCAAAGTAAAGTCTTTGGGGGAGACTTGAGATACCTCATATGAAAAGTTTTTGTTAGTCATAGTCTGACAATGGGCTAGAGTTGATATTTGTTCTAATATGGTTCACTGAATTAGCTCCAACCGAAGAAAACTCGTGCCCATTTACCTCGACTCACTTACTCTAGTAAGGCCACTATGATATGCACACCTTTTGAAGATTACTTAACAGAAATTTCTGAAGTCTTGCGCTACTTGGCTTCGTAAATTTTTAATTCTGCAGGCTGCAGTACTTGTATTATGCAGTTCGGGCAACTGTCATGTTTGGCCCCACCTAATCACTCCGCTCAACCAGAATGAAACATTCTTTCCATGTACGCCACTACTATTTTCACGATCTCTCTGGCAACTTCTGTATTCCTTCTAAGCAACCTCATCGACCTCCCTGTTCCCATCAATCATCTTAAGCCTTGTATCCCCCATCGCCCCCCTCACGCAACAGCCACAAACTCTACATCCTCACCGACCATCTCGACCTCCAAGCTCCCCAACTTATCCGTATCGAGCTCCCACCTCC
Source organism: Parastagonospora nodorum SN15 (assembly GCF_000146915.1). Classification (NCBI taxonomy): domain Eukaryota; kingdom Fungi; phylum Ascomycota; class Dothideomycetes; order Pleosporales; family Phaeosphaeriaceae; genus Parastagonospora; species Parastagonospora nodorum. The sequence continues at coordinate 165,063 of NW_001884572.1, read as the reverse complement.
TTATCCTCTCTTCTAGCGTTCCCTCCAGTAAATCCCCCTTCAGTCCATACTGCCACCGACTAAATGGACCGAGAGCACGCCCAGCAATTCTTGCAGTGTACGTCTTCTCAGCTTCCAACCCTTCCATGCTACGCACATACTCGTAGTCGTTCTCTAGATTTTCTAACGTGCATTCGAATCGCCACGGCTTATCCACTGATATCTCTACAAAGTCGTCATTGTCCGGGAATGTTGGGTGAGGATCGGAGTCCCAGCAGCCAAAAGCAGCAGACCAGGTTACCTTCCCACCGGTACTATTGTCGCGGCAGTCGATGAGTGAGTCGAGAGACTTGAGGTCTTCGGAGAAGACTGAAAGTGGGGAGCGGGATTTGTCAAGAACGAGGGGTGACGGACTGTCTGTTGTGTATTCTATGGTAAAAATGAACGGAATGGGCCCCGTCAGATGAGCTTGGTGGGGCATCGACAGTCTGGCGAAGAGTCTTGGGGGCGCTGGATCGTCGTGCACGGTGAAATAGTATGTACCTCCTTCACGACCAATGCGCAGCTTCTGAGCATTCTCGGGCCGGTCGGAGAATTTATCGGTGTAACATGCGACTATTTTGCCATTATTCTTGGAGAGTCGTAGACCGTAGGTCTGCCCGGGCTGCAACATTCTTTTCCATATAGCATTGGTCGTATCAGCGCTTACGCCGATGGATATCTGCCGATGCTGTGGCGATGGCCTAGGGGGTATATTGCGCCGGCCCAGCGGAGATGATGGTGCAGTAGGTGGCATGATGATGTTGCCATTGACAGATTCCGTGAGTTCCAGCAGTCCAGATCTCAGTGCCTCCAAGAGATTCAGCCGTGTTTTAGTAAGGCCATTGCAAAAGAGGGTCACGGAACGCTCTGCCTCGAAGGTTGTGATCACAATGAAGCCCAAGTATAAACGCCTTTCGCGGTTTAGCTGGAACTTCCTGTTATTATCTAGCTCTTCTGTGTGGAACCGGAGGGAAAGGATGTTGCTAGCGGCAATTTGACTAGTCATGATGCGTGTGCAGTTCTTGGTGTAGGTAGTGCGGGTCAGACGATTGAATCGATAAATATATGGGTGAGGGTGAAAAGAGGAATGTAGTAAATGTCATCAAGATACCTTTTATTCCTGCGGTAGTTAGAAACGTTTTGATCTTGATAGCTCTGACGTCATGCCATTGTCACCCCATTGACACAGCCTTGCCGTGCCGCTTTCAACACCAATAACCGCGTTGGATCTGCCAAGGTGGTGATGGGGATTTTTGTCCTCGACTCACAAGCACTTCCCTAGCCGGCTCTCAAGGTTTCAAACGCTGACATCAAGCTCAATTCGGGAGACCCGCACCATTTCGGTAAACCTGAGAAAGAAAGCGCTGCTAAGTGCTGGAGATAGGCATGTAATGAATGCTCTCTCGCTACGTTCTCGGGCTGAGGGTTTTGGCGTGAACATTAAATCATGCAGAAACTTAGAGTCCAAACTTCCCTCGTGGTATTTGTTGGTCGTAAATTCGTTCGATAATCGACGTACTGGGTCGTCTACCGCGACAATGTCACTTGCATCTTAAAGACTAAGAAGTGCTATTCACTTCTCTAATTATTCAGGCATTGGGCTCATTTCCAAGCACTAGCTCCGCTTGGTTCGGTGGGACGTTTAGACTCGGGACAAACCCTTGGAGTGTTCCTGACTTAGCCACATTGTGATCTTCTCAGCTGTACCCATAACAGATCCGATCGCTCGTTGACTGTCGTACCAGACGGTTCACACTCTATCCAGTAACCTCTTAGAATACCCGTTTGAGCGCTATTCTTTCTTTGCTCGTAGGACCTGGACTTCCCGACCGACACATACAATGCATTGTGCAACTTTCGTCCGTTCACGTTGTTTCTTAGTAATAGGTGAGGGCGATGGTCATTTTGCCGTGACAGAATTCTGCAAAGTTGTAATGTTTCGGAAACGGAAGTCCGCAACTCCGTTCTGTCGCAGAATCATTAATCGCCTTGGAAGATGGCATGATTTTTCTTATCAGAATTCTTTGTTAATAACCACGGCCCTTCGACGCTCAGACGCGTCACGCACTAGAGTTTTCCCGCCTTGAGCTTTACGCATTCCGCCCACTCGCTTAGTTGACCAGTTGTCCGTCAATACAATCTCGGTAAATCTATGCGAATGCTACCTGTCACGAGACGCTAAGATAAGTATTTATAATGCTACTTAGAGGAGATGTTGGACTGTTCCGTACCATGTTGGCTATTTTAACAGGATACCTGCGTCAGGACGCCTGCGTAAGTACACAGGAAGACCAGTTTGGGTTGCGACCTCAATCCTCCTTTCTCTGATACGGCATATGCTATTATACCATGTCGGCCCCGTCTTCAGCATGATATACACACTTCACTACGAGTACAACAGACGGATTACCTTCGTGCCGAAGGGCAGTACCTATCGGGTGCCGGATGATGAGGTCAGACCGACAACGGCCCGCACCCGCTCTGACTGACGTGAAGATTGTAGCCAGTGAGCAAGTACTAAAGATATGTGCGAAATCCGTGCACCTAGCGCCAGCCTTCAGATATTCTTGGCGATCCAGCAGATAGATTAGATGTAAGCGCCTGGCGCGTTCTAGTAAACATCTAGTCTCAGCAGCGAACGGTACTCCATGGAGCCTCATCGGCCTTGGTCGGTTTCGATCACATACTGAAGTATGAGTATAAGTCTATGGTCTCATCTACTGTCTTGACACATGTCTCATAGTCTGCCTCTACACAAAGCTTCTTTTCCCATACCATTTTTCCAGACATCGCAATCTTCTATTAAATTCACAACGATTACATAATCATGAAGTCATTCATCGCAATCATCGCTACAACACTTGCTATGCTGCCCGGCTCTACAGCTCAGGCTGTCGATATTTGCGGCATATGCTACGTACCCGGAGTCAAATACTTAGATCTCCGCTGTGATAATGGAGCAGTCAGTAGCTGCAGTTATACCTGTTATCAAGAAGAAGTCGACGCGGCTCGTGAAGTCTGCTGCGTACGTATTGTCGATTACGAAGCTTGATTTGAGGTTATACTAACATACAATCATTAGTACGCCAAAGCCTGCTAAGTGTCGCGGCTTCAAATTACAAGGAAAATCTACTGCAAAGTCATTAGACTTCAGGTCCTTGAGACGCCTTCACAGTGCTCCAAGAGGCTCTACTGCCGCGGGAGCAGCAGATAGCGAGCTTGCTGCCTCATTTCCGTTCTTGTACATATCGTTGCCAGGCCTTCTGTGTGTCGGGATCGAGTATGCGAACTTGATCGCGAAACGGCTTCTACAACCATACAATACAAGAAGGCATTTCCAACTTTAGATGGCCCCCATTCCCTGTCGTCTCTAGCCTTTCTTTCAGCCTTCTGGATGAGTTGCTTCTTCCCTGTCTGCCTGTACATGTACCAAGCACCGCCCAGCAGACCCAAAATGATCGCCAGTGAAATCGGACCTATAACTTTCCACACTGCTCGTTGACTAGTATTTCCAGCATCTCCAGTGAACTCGCGGACATTCATCCCGTAAATTGATGTGAAGAAAGAAAGCGGCGCCTGTGAATAAATGGTGAGCCAATTGACATGTAAACTCTCTAGGGAGGAATTCACATACGAAGAAAATCGGCGCGATGGTAAACATCAGTAGGACCTGCAACTGAGCTTCGATTGCTTCTGCTAGTTCTCGAGCTGCATCAGCTTACCTATGCGAATAGTGCGCTTCGTTAAGAGTTTCCTCTTTTTGTTGCAGGTCGAGCAGATCCTTGAGCTAGACGAGTCAGCCGCCTGCTTTGGTTTGGACACATATGTTGCTAGCGATGAACAGCATACAGACCATAAACTCACACAATCTTTTGTTCTTTGAGCATTCGCAGTCATGCGTTTGACCTGCTTCATGCAACTCTCCATGTATTGAGTGATCATTGTTGAAAGTTCCTCCGTCAGCAGTTTGTACCGGTCCTCTTCAGGTGCAAACCAATCTGAGTTGTCGAAACTCTTGACTGTTGTATCTAAAGTGTCCCTTTGCGCCTCGAATAGGTGGTTGATACTGTTGAGCTCGTCGATGATATCGGTCAATTCAAGGACGAGTTTGACTTCACTCTTGGTTTGAGATCCAACGATGCTGTTTGTATCGGACTCCATTTTCTTCTAGAAGTTCCGGAAGAAGTTAGTTTGCTCTTCTGTCTATCGAAGTTGAGGGCGTCAGTAGAGGATTAATGAACAAGGGCCATGGTGGACTGACTGCTTCTCCGATGACCGTACAGAAAAGGCCAAGAAAGCCAATTTGATCCTTCAGTCCTGACTCTGAGCATGACGCTGACAGCCCGTTCTACGATCAGCCCTAGTAGTTGCAATTGTTAGTCGCCCACTCGATGCCCATGCTATTTGCTTCGTTGATGATTGCTTGACGTAAATCCGCTATGTCTTCCAGATCTTTCTCAGCTGAACCCGCTTCTCCCTCTTTCCTAGAGAATGAAGTGAAGATACTCATCTTATTTTTATCAGGCGCATTCTAGTCTACGTCGCGAGTCTCTACAAGCCAAAGCCATAGTTGATCAACCATGATCATCTTTTTTCCACCTCGGGCGTCCTGAGGCGTATTCTTAGACACCACTTGATCCCGGTCTCTCAAAGATGTCTCAGGTAGACCCGCCCCCGCGTCAACTACGGCACGAGCCATGTTATGAGCTTGTCGTCTTATAGTCACTAAATTAAAAGGAAGCGACTTGTACGTTTCGAGGCACTAGACTTCAAGGTTGAGCAAGGAGTGTACGATTTGAACTGCTGCGGAGTATAATAGAGCAGCGAGCTAGTCTTGCGATATCACTTCGGCTTCATAGAGATAGTCATACCTTGCCGCACTTTACCAGCTCCGGTAGGACAACTTTCGTAGATACTGCCAGAGTTCACTGCCTTCAAGTCACCGTCTGGAGTTATAATACTGCTGTCTCTGATCGTATCGCGTGTTTCGTACGACCAGAACATTTACAATTACAAACCAAGAAGAAGAGAGGAACGGATAAACTATCCTCTCTTAACGGATCTGGTATTCAAAAAGGCAAACTCTAGCACGCAGCACATTCTGGGTACACCGTGATACAGCCACAATTCGGCAGCGCAACGCCTCGACAGAATTAAGCGCACGCTTTAAACGCTGAGAACTTAACTGGTGTGCAGACTACACCGAATTCCATCCCGAATCATCGGCAGAATATTGGCACTATACACGTACCCCGTGATATCTTCAATCAATTCATTCCACTAACACTAAATTCGAGCACCCCCTCCTTCTCACCTACCGCCCCCAAGAAAACTCATCCGCCCCCTCCCTCCACTCCTCAAACACTTTAACCGGAAACTGATCCGCCAAATACTGATACCCCTTCACACTCGGATGCAAGTAATCCCCACTATCAAACTCACTCTTCAACTGACTAGGAATCTTCGGATCCGCCAACCACTTATCAAAATCCACAACCTCATCGAACGTCCCGCTCTCTCTGATAAACTTGTTAACGCGCTGCCTAGTCCTTTCCCTTTCGGGATCGCTGTATGGCTGGCCGGTAAAGTTGCTCGGGGCGGAGAAAGGTGTGATGGTTGCGCCGAACACGGGGATGCCGTGCGCGTGGATCAGCGTGACCATTTGCTGGTATGCTTGGATGAGGTTGTCGTAGATGATCGCTTGAGCCTCGGGGGTCGTCGCGCCGGTGCCAATGTCGTTTACGCCTTCAAAGATCATTGCGTACTGGACACCAGGGTGCGCGAGTACGTCTCTGTCAATCCTGCCAAAAGCATTCGGGCCCAGGCCGTCTGCGAGAATGCGGTTTCCGCCCGCGGCCAGGTTGCCGAAGGAGATGTGTTTGGTGGCTGAGCTGCGTTGGAGGCGGCGGAAGAGCAGGTCGGGCCAGCGGTTGTTTTGGTCGGTTGTGGAGCCGCGACCATCGGTGATGGAGTCGCCGACGATGAGGAAGGAGCCGGATTTCTCGGGGGCCCAGGCTTCGATACTCGAGAGGAAGTACCAGTGGGCGACGGATTGGGCGGTGGAGTTTGTGATGGCGAGTTGAGGGGCGTCGACGGCGTTGCCGAATTGAAACCAGCTCGTGGTGCGAGATCCGGGGTGGGAGGTGATGCTGTTGGTAGTCTGACCAGAGGCAAGGTACATCGTTACAGTGACAATCTGTTGGCCCTTGATGGGGAAGTTGAGAGGGTCTGAAACCGCGAGGGCGCCATTGGGGACACGGATTCCCTCTTTACCGGAAAAGGTGACCTTTTGAACAGTCTTGGGCTGTATTTGATGGATACCGGCCGTGTTGTTGGCAGATAGAGCGACCGTGACGGCTGTGATGGGGAGGAACGAACCACCAAACACATTCGAGAATTTGAGGCGGATTTGTTTTGCCTCCGCTGTCACGAACAAGGTTTGGCGGATAGTAGAGTTGACAAAGACAGCACCAGTCTGGTTCTGCGGTGTGGGTTAGCAAGGATCTCAGTAAATGACACACATTACGTACAAATGGAGCTGGTGGCAGGTTTGCCGGCTCAGTGAGCTGAGGCATCGAAGCCCATGCATCGACCCAATGGCCATTGGCTGGATTGGGTCGTAGAGCACGCTTCTCAATTGCAACGACATCTCCATGCACTGAAGCTACAGCCCCCACAAGCAATACCGCGAGCCTTGAAAAGATCATCGTGCGGAATCCTTCGAAAGCTGGCGATCGTCCAGAGCTTCTGCCGCGTGGGCAGAGGCATTTTATAGTGGCTGCGGAAGAATTATCTCGGGTATGGGGAAAGCAACCAGGCTAAGTGAAAATACGAAGACAGTTTAGGTAAAGCTGTGAAAAGGCCTTGGAACCGTTACACGACTTGTACCTGGGGTCGCGTGGGGAAACGAGGAGATCTGCGGGGTGAACGGCTAAAGTGCGGAAGAACCGTTCCTGGTTGGTGGACTGGTTAAACATGACTCCAAGACTGCGGAACGATCGTAGCGCGCTAGGATTTTAGTGACGTTATGGGACCGGGCTCGTGGTTATAGTGAGTCCTGAATAGCCTCACTGTATTCCGGCGCTTCACGAGCTGCCAGAGGCATGGGGTGAGGAGAAATTCTATCGTATTCATGTATCATTGGTATCATCGCTATTTCCCGGTTCATGTGCAGCTCTGTACTGGTTAGAACCTTCAATACAAGGCAGAAGGACGATGCACACCTGGTGATTGCTGCAGAGGCCAAAATTAGAAGCCGTCCCTCCGGCGGATTCAGCGTCACAGGGTGCCTCCTGGATGCTTTCACGGCGTTGTGTATGCCCTCTTTGCGCGCTCAAAAATCATCGTCGTCGTCCGTCTTCTTCTTCTTCCGGCTCGCAGCCTTCTTCTTTTTGCCGCCGCCTTCCTCCATCGCGTCCTCGGACTTCTCGGGCGCGTCGGCGACTTTGGAGACGATCTCGTTCAGGAAGTCGAATTGCTCGTTGTTGACGACGGCCTGCTTTAAATGGAGTGTGTTGACGCGTTTCGAGTTGCGCGATTTGGCCTCGGCGGCGGCTTTGGTGACAAGAGAGATCATGAATAGCTCCAATGCCTTGGCTGCGACGCGTCAGTATTGTTTGTGGCAGAGCGAGGAGGAAGACGCGTACAAACCACGACTGGGGTGACCTGTGCAACTTTACCAACGTCGTCGTCGGCCTGCATGATGCGTTTTATGCGCGCGACCGGGAAGTGATTCTTGATGACGATGTCGTTCACGTTTGGCGGAAGCGTCGATCCCCCGCTCGATGTGCCATTGCCAGTCTCCGAAAGTTTACCTAACGCGACTGACTCGTCGGGCATATAATCCGCATCTTGCATGCTCTCCTCCTTGGGGACGCCGCGAGGCATGAACTGATTTTGTTGTTGTTGATGGCGTGGAGTTGGGGGCGGCACGGTTTTCGCAGGCTGCGTGGGGCTCGAGGTCGGTGTTATGGAGGGCGGGACGTGGGAGACGGAGCCGCGATAACCTTGGTGTTGAGGATGCAAGGGAACTTCTTCGGAAGTGTAGTATGAGGAAAGGTCCGGGCTTTTGGGAGCCCACGTTCCGTCCATTGGCTGGCGTGGGGTATTTATGTACGCTGCCTGGTAGCGTAGGGATCTGGCGCCCGAGCTGAATGATTGGGCTCGTAAGCGAGCAAACAAAAGCTTGAAGATGGGGCGGTGATGCAGCGTCACCAAAAAAAGTCGGGCGGTGAGAGGTTTTGGGCAAGGCACGGACGGCAGAAAGGGCAGGTGCAGTCGGGATTGTGGGCGGGGCAGGCACGACTTTTATCGTTAAGCCGCGCAGGGGGCTGTGACCGCCAAGCCCTGACGCACCTTTCCGCGACAAAAACAGTTCGCCGGGACTCGACAGCTCTGTCGCCATTCATCATCCACCATTCACCCCTCGCTTTTCGCAGCGGCGGATCGTGGATGGCGCGCAAGCAGTGGATGACGACACGAGCACGCCGGAGACTCCCTACGACCCCTACAAACGTCGAGGTGCCGGTTCTTGCTGGGCAATGACGAAACCCGGCCTCGGGCTGTGGTTGATCGGCGCAGCAGGAGCAGGCAGTCGCTGATGGTGAATAACTTGATCTAATCTGACACGTTGCGCGCCTTCCTTGTTCGGAGGCGCCTGCCAGGCCGCGCCTCATGGTTTTCTTTGTTGGGGGCCGGAAGCCCTCGGTCGTGGACATGGCGCGTTATATAGATCGTACAATCCATCACGTATCCTTCGTCAAGCTGCCGTCTTCCTTGCGCCCTTCTCTTTCCGGCCCCTCACGCAGCCACGTTTGCGCAAGGCTATTCTTTGGGTCATCCTCGGGGTACCCTCGCAGCCGCCTTAGGTCGAGCACGGCTTGTCGCATCCTGCGCGTGCACTCCTTTCTGATGCTGACAGCCTCCTGGGAGTACTTTAGTGCATCATTTAGTACACCAACCTCAAGCCGCCCTCCAGCTTTCTCTTCCTTCGCGCGCATCTGCTCCCATCGCCTGCGCAGGTCTCCAAAGACTTCCTCTGTATCCAGCTTTTCACCAAACGTGACCCTGACGTTTTTAAAGGGCCGCGGTATGAATCTTGGAAACTCGCGCGTCTCGTGCATGATATTGTCGAAGCCCTCGATGAAGATTGGTACGATGTCAGGCATCGGCTCGCTCTCCAAAATGAGCCGCGAAACTCCCCATTTGAAGTAGCGCATGATCCTATCCTCGGACTGATGAACCATGCCCTCTGGGAAGATGTGCACCCAGGCGTGTCGTCGGCTCACATATGCTGACGGCGCTGGGAATGTGTCCTCGCCGTTCGTCGAGAATGTAAGATGCCCTTCGCTGAAAGGATCGATAAGATCGGGGCTCTTAGGCGATGCGGTTGGCTTTTTGGGAGGATCGTTTTCGAGGAGGAACGGGCCGCGCGAGAGGAGACGAATGGCCTGCGTTATGGTGGGCTGGAAAAGACCGCCAAATGACGAATGCGCCGAGCGATGGGTAGGCAGTACTTGTCCAAGGGTGAAGAAAGTAGAGAGTCCTCTGTAGGATTGTCAGTGGGCGTTTGGGGTAGAGAGCGGGATTCGTACTTGTTCGTGAAGCATAGATCATAGCTTCCAAGTCCCCAGCGATGGTTGTCTGGGTCCAACATGTAACTGATCGGCAGTATCCCCCATAATATCGGATCATCCATACTAAAGACCATTTGTGAGCGCCATTCTCCGACTCTGCGACTGTACCTCAGCATAAATGTACGTACACTGAGATGTGGTTTGACACTGGCACATGTTAGAGAGCATCGTACGCTGCTACATTTGTCGCATACCAGTGATCAGCCCTCTCTCACGCCCATTAACGTCTTGCCGCTCGTCCAGCAACCTCAAGAACTTTTCCATCCCATGTGTTTCCACGCTGTTCAGGCCAAGGAAGCCTTTGCACAGCATTCCTACGGCGCCCATGACGACGGTGGATGCCGCCCGCCATGGCGCACTCGGGGCCTCAGGCTGCTCCTCTGGTCGCATTGAATGTGGTATGGGATTGTGGCAGACATGAAAGTTTTCCGATGCATGGCAATGACATCGTCAGGAACCGGAATCTTGCGACCAGGATCATAGCGCCTTAGCGCGGAGCACGGGCCCCCATGGCAATTGCAGCGGTTGGCTTTTTCCGAGCTTTACATCCACTTTGCGACGTGACTGGGGTGCTTCTAGAACTAACAACTATTCGTGCAACGCCTCAATCGCCCCATCAATCGTCACCTGATCATAAGCTTAGCGTTCAATCACTATCTGGAGTAAAATTGGTCATATCTCACGTGCAAACTACCTCAAAACCAACATGCCGCCTCCAAAGTCAGTCTTCACTTCGCATGAGCGAAATGCACTCAAAGATCGGTGGGGTTCGCAGGCAACACGTCTGACGAGAGATTCATTCTTGCCCTTTGGATCATGTCAACTATGCCTACTTCCCTCAGTAGACCCCGTATGCTGTCCACAAGGCGACCTATTCTGCAGAGAGTGCGCCATGACAAACCTGCTAGCACAGCGAAAAGAGATGAAGCGTCTGGAGAAAGTTATAGAACGACAAAAGATCGAAGAAGACGATGAGCGGATACGAGACGACGAGCAGGCCCGACTCCGAGCAATTGAAGAGTTCGAAGCTGTACAGGCAGGTCTCGAAGCCAAAGTCGGCACCGGATCAAGAGTTGTAGGCAGGCAAAACGGCAAGATCGTCGTCGAGCAAGACAACGATCCAAAGGCCGGGGACGCGAAAGGCACAAAGCGCAAATTCGAAATCGACGAGGAAGAACTCAAGCGCATTGCCAACGAAGACCGAACCAAAGCCAAGCGCACGTTGGAAGATGAGCGCAAAGCTGCAAAAGGCCAACTACCAAGTTTCTGGGTACCAGGCGAGACACCGGATCAACATCACAAGAGCGCGGAGAAGGCGAAGAACTCGCCAACATGTCCCGTCAGCGACCCGGAACATCCGCACAACTTGTCGCTCAAGGCGCTCACAAGTGTCAACTTCAACGAGGAAAAGTCTTCAGACACAGGCAAGACCGCCAGCACTTGTCCCGCGTGCAAACGTGCGCTCAGCAATAGCACAAAGGCCATGGTCGCTATACCATGCGGCCACGTTCTCTGCAAACCCTGCGTCGACAAGTTCTTGAGGCCTGAACATCGACATCACAGAGACGCACACGACTCCGCGCCCGAGCCAGAAACAGTGCATTGCTACGTATGCGACGCGGATCTGACGACCGTCCCAGCGACGAAGAAGAGCAAGAAAGACAAAGAAAAAGGCCCGAAGCCCGGACTCGTCGAGATCAGAAGCGAAGGCACGGGTTTCGCGAGCGGTGGGAAGGCGATGGTTAAAAGAGAGGGCGTGGCGTTTCAGGTGTAGAAGATATGCATGCTGGAATCCATTCCTTTTTTACGCGCTCTGGCGGAACTTGGTGGGCTATTGGAGAATATTTGGAAGCTGATGTATGAGCCTAGAGGATCCTAGGAGATTATGAAGCACTTTTCAGAGCGCTGGAGATGCCGCGAAGATCTACAGCTTGACGTGAGAGTCTTTTAAATGGCGCGCACGAATCTTTCCAGCTTATGGAGTCTTGAGAGGCTGGAATTTGGTCTTTTGGGGCGGGAACACAAGGGTTTTGGAGGGGAATTTTGACCTTTTGGGGAAAAACTTTGGCACCTTGAGGAGGGAAGGGCAAAGAAAAAAGTTTTGGGGGGATTTTACAGGAGGGTTCCGCCCCGGTTTTTTTGGGGGGGGAAAACGGGGTAAAATTTGGGAAAACCCCCAGAGGTTACCTCGTTATTACCAATCCCCCCCCCCCCCCCCGCCCACCCCCCCCCTCCCATTCCATCTCGTCAACTCCGCGATGATGCCAGGCTAGACAACGCCCTCAGCATACCGTTCCACGCCCCTCTTGATCTCTCTCACAATCTCCACCGCCTCGTCCGCTGTCTGCGCCACGAAGTCGTACCTCTTTGTCTCTCTCTCCTTGAAAACGAGCAAGCGGAACATCTTCGGGTGTTTCTTGCTCACTTTGCTGCCAACTACGCTGCTGAAATGTACTGTCGTGGTCTTGCCGCCTTCAATAGCGAACCCACCGGGTCGTGCGTTGCCCTTGGTTGTCTCGCCAGGCATGATATGGATGTACTCATTATCGAGGGCGAGAATGCGGGATGTCGATGAGGCGAATGACATGGGTTGTTTGCGCATGACAGCGTAGCGGCGGTAGTAATTTGTTGTGGTGAGTGCAAGGGCGGATGATTCGGCGCGGGCTGCGAGAGGGTGAATGAGGCCGTGGCCAGACACTGCCGCGTTGGTACGCTCGCCTTTCTTGGTCTTCTTGGGAGCGCCACCAGTGCTGATGATGAGAGGGGCGTTCGGCGATGAGGAGCCTGGTGAGCCTGAGAGTCCGAATACACCGTCACCTACGAAGCGACGACGCGATAGGTCAAGATCCATGCGGTTGCCGAGAGCTTCGACGGTACGATCTGTGGGCGCGACGGTGGTGCTGCTGCTGACTTTGAGGATATAGAGCGCTTTGTCGAGGCGCAGCTCGTGGCAAACTTGCTCGAAGACATCGGCAATATAGGTATCCGTTGTGCAGTTGATGGGTATATGTTTGACATTGAAATGTTCGTCGGTAAAGTGTATGTTGACAGTCTTCGGGAGTCCCGTCCGACTGGCTGCATGTGACGCGTTGACCGTGGGAGCATCTGCGAGTGCACTCTTATCTCTGCGGGTCGCTGAAGGAGCAAATGATGGTCCGGTGATGGGGTTGCGGAAGCTCTTTGCACGACTGGGTATAGGTTTCACGGGCTTCTTTTCCACTGTGCCATCTGCTGTATCATTCTGAGTCTCGAGAGCGGCAGCTGCTTCGGTACTATAGATGGGCGTCAATTTTTCGTTCTCGCCAATTTCCCGTGGGCTTGCTTCGACAAGAGCAAATTCGTCCCAAGGCTTTTCCCGAGCCCGCGGACGCATACCACGAGCGTTGTTGGAGGCGAAGTCCTTCAGTGGTTTGTTTCTCGTCAGAGGTGGGAACTCGTCATCAACTTCACCATCATCATACATGCGCATCACCCAATGGTTGACGTTCATCTTCTCCGCAGACAATGGAGGCTCAAGTTTCTCTTCCTGGTAACGGTGTAGTGCGTAGCCGATGGCCTCTGCCACGATTGGACCTTCGCCTTTGTCGTTGAACTTTCTGACCAAGAGCTCAAGGGCTTTGGAGGGCTTCGATGAGAACGGACAGTAGATCTTGAGGTAGATGGGGTTTTGTTGAGCCTCGCTAGCCGCATTCCATCTGGCGAAGCGTTGCAGTGGATTCGATGGCTTCTGTTCCTTGGCCTGCAGCGCTTGTGTGAGAGCGCTTACAGGTAAGATGAAGCTGATGGGTCTTGGTGGTGGCAGGGCTTGGAGAGTCGGCTGGATTGGCTCCTTCTTCTTTTTGGGCGACATGTTGAAAGAGGTGATGGCAGTCATGTTGTTGAGGGCAGCCGGAGGAGACGAGTCAAGCGCATCGCCGCCAGCTCCCATAAGAGAACCGCTATCGGCTGAGCCCGAGAATTCGGAGTCGAGTGAGCTGTCAGACTCATCGCCTTCATCCAGCGCTTCTAGACGAGTACTGCGCGCCTCGCCTTCATCTTCCTGGATGCGTTGAGCGAGCAGTTGCTTGTTGACAGCAGCTTTGCGCGGATTCAGCTTCCTCTTTCGGAAAGCCGAATTGTCGAATTCGTTTTCAGATGACATTTCGCTACTGGTGATGGTGTCTCTCCTGGGGCGCTCTTTGACAGTCTCCAACGTGCCTAGCGAGCCCCGACGTAATTCGGTATCTGGTGGTCGTGAGGGGGATGTGATCATGACGGACGGACCGTCGGCAGCCTCAGCAAGTTCGTTTCGCAGGGCAGAACCCCGTATAGGAGAAGAGCCAGAACGGGTTCGCAGTGGCATCTTGGTGAATTTGATCTGATTCGCAGGCCTTAGCCACCAAAGTTAGCATGACCAATTGACATGTGACGGATAGACGAACCGCTGCGAATCTTCCTCTTCGTCGCTCTCATCACTTAGGTCACTGCTGTCGTCCTCTTCGAGTATCTCTTTTCTCCGCCTGCGCTTCGCATTTAGGGTAGGGCCGACCGTGTCATTGCTTCCGCCTCCCGTAACCATGCCACCTTCTTCTTCATCGTCGCCAAATCCCTCGGGCGCCTTGAGACCAGCCGAACGAGGGGCTTGGAAGTATTCCGAGGTGATGGCAGTAGGAATAGGCGGGGAGTAAGTGCGCTTGATATCGGCGGCGTTGGGCACCCATCCTGCAGCGCGAAATGCGGGGTTATTCAAGACATTGGAGTTGACGTTGATCAGTCGCTCGCCTACGCCGTCTTTGATCGAGGAGAGGTAGGCGGTCCGTAGTTGGTAGAGGACGAAGCTGCGGAGGTTAGCTGCGGAGCTCGGAGGTGTCGCGGCGCGGGGCGTACTCTTCGTTCTGAAGGAGCGACATGGTGTTAGTTCCAAAGCTTCTGGGGTATCATAATCACGTGGGCATTCGTAAAAGGGTCAGACCAGCTGAGGAGGTGTCATGAAGGTATAGCGCGCGTGGTGTCGTCGAGGTGCGGGAGTGGTGAAGCGTGGGGACTGGACCCTGAACTTGGCAACGGCGATCGCCATGCGAGTGATTTCATCGCCAACTTTATCTGCACATACAACCTCAACCACAACACGATCACCGATACGATGAACTTGATCGCGTACTCAGACTCCGAATCGGACGGCGAGGCGCCCGCAGCCCCAAAGCCCGCGCTCAAACAGGCCCCGAAGCCTTCCTTCCAGAAAGTCGTCGACCGCTCGAACCCAGGACGGATCAAGGTCAATTTGCCAGGCGCATCACAATCACGTGCCGAGAGAGACGATGTCGATGCAGACGCGCCACCGGCAAAGAAGCCACGTCTAGGCGGAGCGACGGGCGTTTGGTGGCTTTCAATGCGAATGCTCCCGTCGCCGAAAGAAGCCTGGGCCGCGGCCGCCATCTCGAGCGAGCGCAACACCGGGAAAAGAGGGCGCCTGGGCAAGGGGTCTGGCCTCTGGGAGTGAACCTGAGAACTGGCGCGGAGCCTGCGTTCAAGAGGGAGCCGCGATTGGAGCTTGAAGAGTTTTGACGAGAATGGCAACCCCAATCAAGAAGGAGCCTATGAAGAAGGAAGACTTTAGAGCTCTGCTCAATCTGCCCGACGCCCAAGAGTGAGAAGAAAGAAGAAGAAATCCAAGGCAGAAACCCCTACAGAGGCTCCTCAGCAGCCATCCGCCCCAGCCCCGAAGGCCGCCGCACCACGATTCGTGCCCATGTCGGTAGGCAAAGGCAAGAAAAAGAAGCCCATAGTGCCCAAATCTGCAGCTTTACCAACTAGCACCGCAAAAGCGACAGACTCAGACATGTCTTCATCCCAGCCAGTGGCCGCGCCTGCGCCTCCATCTCGGAAGCCGAAAGTTTCGCTGTTTGGCGTCGCTCAAGAAGCAGACACTTCAACGAACGCGTCGTCTGGTGGAGTTTACCAACCAATGCTGTACGGCACAGAAGAAGGAGGAGATGCACCAGTTCCTGGCGAAGCTTTCGAGGAGCAACACACATATCAACCAACTCTACAAGCACAGGCTGGATCCAGCGCGTCAGCGCCACACGATTTGACCGGTATAGCTTCGGAGCTGAACTTATCAGAAGCAGAGCGGCGCCAGCTTTTCGGCAAACGAGGGCAGGCGGACTTCTCTTCAGCAAAGATTGTCGAGTTTAGCACAGACACAGAGTATGCCTACAACGAAAAGTTGCGTCAACAGGGTGAGCAGGTACAGCACAATGCGCTCAAATCCATTTCTGGTACGGGCAAAAACAGTCTACGAAGCTTGATCAATGTCGCATCAACACAGAAGGATGCATTGGAGGAGCATTTCGCCACTAGTTACAGGAACAAGAAGGAGGCCGGCAACAAGTACGGCTGGTAGTGCTGCAGCGATCGGCATTTGGGATCACAAGCGTTCATTATACAAAACACCACTACATGGCGATTTAATGGTGGGGACACGCCGGGTTGCTCAACTCATTGTGGCAGAAGGACGGAGTAAGGTACATGATTTCGCACTCGCTCTTTGCTTTACTCTCCCCAGTGACATGGTTCTTTTTCGTTTCCTTCAACTTCCCATATGATTTTCAGAGTCCCAAATCTTGCCTACCAGTGTACATCTCATGAGAACGGTGATGAGGTCACGACATATGTCATTGCCTCGCCGACGGCCCGTTCGCTCACCGCGTAGGACGACAAACGCACTCGCAGTCAGCATCACAAAACGAACTTCGTGCCTCCCAGCCGAAGGTAAATTTCCTCATGAGCGAGCGCAGTTGTTGCGCTTGTTCTTTTGCCACCTTAATCTCAAGGTCGCGGTGAATAAGAATCGCTGCACAGCTTTCTCCTTCACCTAGAGTCCGCCAGAACTTCGGGCACGCTAGTGCGTTTGCCTTTGCGTTGATTGTTTATTTCTCCGCTACCTTGCACTTCCTCTTTCTTTTCTCCCCAAGCAGCTACCGCCACACGTTGTCATCTTTTGGTCCCCTGAATACAGCTAACAGCCCTCCAAGTATCGAACCTTTATAACATTTTCGAGTCGGCATGGCAGCGACAACCTCCCAACAGGTAGCCGTCCTGGGTCACTACAAGAGTGGCGTGGTGCCAGGCACCCATGAACACGGCGTCTTCGCGGTTCAGATGATCGATGGAGGCGTCAGGATCATTTGTGAGGCGCCGTTGATCAGCCTACCTGCCCCCGGAGATCAAGTGATTGATCTGATGAGTGCCTTCGATGCGCTCTCAGCTGAAGACCAAGAGAAGTTCTGGAACCTAAACCCAGCCAAGCCCTCTACATCTGCCCTTCTTACCGAAATGGATCGAGAAATCACGCCAAAGCTAATAGCTCTCACGGAAGTGGCATATACAGAAGAAGAGAAGAGGATTCTGGACGGACGCTTTGCCCAGCTTGGAAAGTCCACTCAATGCTTCCGCGTTGCCGCTTGCTGGCATAACACCCGCTACTCCCTCGTCTCCCACATTCCCTACGAGTGCTACCCGCTGCCAGAGGGGACACTCATCTCCGGTATCTTCATCGAGACCGCGCAACTCCGCCACTCATGCGTCCCTAACTGCTTTGCTCGGATCCAGTCAGACAAAGGCGTCATGACAGTGCACACCATGAGGCCGATCACCGCGGGTGAGGAGCTCACCATCAACACCATCGACATCTACTACAACACCGTCGACGTCCGTACTGCCGACCTGCACGCTCGATTCGGCACCACATGTGCATGCGAGGCCTGCAACCCATCCCACCCCAAGTTCAAGAAGCACGAGGATTGCCGCCTGGCCAACTACACCCGCGCCATTCAGGTCGACGACTTCTGCACCCGCATCGACATCATCGACCACGCATCCGTCCGCATTGACTTGTGCCTGCAAGATCGCGACCTCCCCCACCCCAACTTCCCCATCACCATCGAAGACCTGCGCGACGCCGAACTCACCGTGCTCGCTCTCATCAAGGGCCTCAAGGACACGGGCTGCGGCTCCCCCGAGCTGATCCGCTGGTACAACGCGCTGATCGACCGCATCCAGCCTCGCGTTGCACATGTTCTCGACAACGACGAAGAGCGCGTGCGCTATTGGTGCATCATGCTACGTCATGCCATCGAGTGCGAGAAGATCAGTAGCAAGTGCTTTGGGGCGGACTCTGCTGAGGTACAGTGGGCTGGAGCGAGGAGGGCCAAGATGGAGGGCTTGATTGAGAGGGCTAGGATGCATAAGACGTGGTTAGAGGAGAGCAAGAAGAAGGTTCTAGGTTGAGGCTGGAGGAGTTCAAGATCTTGGTAGTTACTTCACACATTGGTGGTGGGGTGTTGAGGCTTATTGGGTTTTTATATTAGATAATGGTTGGACTGTAATGGTACATGGAATTTCAGACACGGTACCCCTCGAATTCTTGCTGCATTTGCACTCTTCAGTGATTATTGGGTGTTGAGGTTGTTCAAGATGGTATATCACATGACAGCGGAGCTCTAATAGTGATTATAGATCTAACGTAATGCGCTCAAATCACTGCAGTACTCAGTAATGCTGCCCTGAAAGATTGGCCATGTAGGAAGCCACCCTTGCTTCTATCCCTCAAAACTTAAACACACGCACTAATCATACATCGCTTCTCACACCTCCCCAGATGTCTTTTAAAATGATCCTTCCGCCTCCACGTACTTCCACAACTATCATTTGGGCACCGAAACGACTGCACGGGACGATACTTGTCGCTGTGAACTGTTTGAAGATGGCGCTTCAAGTCAGCTCGCAGACCGCATTTGTAGGAGCAGACGGAGCAGGAAAATCTAAGGTTGTGTCTTCGGTTGACGTGATCACTTCCCGGTTAGTGGCACGAAAGAAGTTAGGCGTAGCTATCTGGGACTTACTTTACTTTGCCCCTAGTTGGGAAAGGTAGATGACACTGCACGCATGTGAAAGTGGTTGTTTCATTTGAGCTTTTACGATCGATTGGCCCCTTTCGGAGGGTGTCCTGATTTGTTACCGCTTCGTCCACACTCGGTGAAGAGTGTGACTCTGATTGTGTTGAGTCCAAAAAGGCTGAGCTAGGCAGGATGTTTTCTGCGCAAGGCGAAGCCAGCTGTGTTGAGCTCGGCGCTGAGACCGGAATGCTCATTTTCTGAACAACATCTTCTATCATGGCACTTTCGCAATGAGCCTGTAGTATCTGCAGGTCGTGCGAGAATGGCGCTGTGCCGTGCAAGTCTGACTTGCTTCCATACAACTCGCATGACAGACCTTCACCCGCATCATCCGCTTCATCGACGCTTAACGGTGAAGACGTCAGTGAAGTTCTACATATTTTCGATGTCGTATTTGAGTCGAGAGTGAAAGAACTCGTAAGCGGGGTGACTGGTTCAATCATGTCGATGTCTTCTGAACCTTTTCCGATAGATGGAGAGAGGTCCGGGATAGCGAGTGAATCTTGGTCTGCCTGATAAGGGGAACGAGGGTTCTTCGCGTGTTCTTCCTTTTGATTGGACATGAACGTAATCGAAATCCTTGGACTATTTTCTAAATCGTAATGCATCGGTGGCTCGGCTTGAGAGGGTGCAAAATGAACAGGATTCAGTCGAATCTCAAGCTCTAGTGGATTGATGACTCGCGTCGCATCTATTGCCCCAGGCCTTGTCGAGTCGAATGCATTTCTGCCGAGCGCTACTGTGATGTCTCTTGAGTTTGTAGCTGCAGATGTTATTGAGAGGTCTGCCATTAGAAGAGACCACCCACCTTGCTCAGATATCTCAATAAGCTGACTGCGCTTGTCCGTACGCAAAAGATTCTCAATGGTAAACAGTTTCGGGTTGTAGCGGATTGACATCGCGCTCGGGAATCGGGGAGAAGGATCCAATGATTGCGTACTAGGTGGCTGTTTGAGCTGGTATAGAAATGTGCTACAGTCGACGGCTTGTGTTCTTTGTCCCGAAACAATGTAGTAGCAGGATTCGGATAGCTGGTCATCACGGAGTGTGGCACCTGGAGAGATACTGTCCGGTGACGCGGATCTGTCAGCAGCTGGAGCACCATCGACTGAAGGTGGTGGTGACGGTGGTGGTGGGATGTAATGTGCTAAGCCTTCGTATACAACAATGTGACGGTTTTGCGATTGCGTCAGCCTCGATAAAGTTGAAGAAGAGAGGCTCTCATTGGAACTAAAACATCTTGGGACATTTTCGCGGCGCTCTTCTGAAAACACTGACTGTCAGCAACTGCGACAAAGGCTGTTCAAAAGTACCACCAACCGTAGCGTTGCTCAAAAACTGTCATTGCCACCCATATGGCACTCCTCAGGGCATATAGGCTATAAAAAAGTACAACTACAAAAATTATGCCACCCACAGTCGAGCCAAGTGTGATGCCAACAATTTGGCCCTTGTTCAAGGGCGCCATTTGCGGATGTGTTAAGTTGAGTCGTGGAAAAGCAGAGTTGCGACCAGTTCGAGTGGCTGAAATCCCTCAAATAGAAGCCTTGAGAGCGGGAATATGTACAAGTGAAATGCCCAAGGCTGAACGTCGCTCGGGGGCATACCTCGTATATGGTACCTCTCTGATTGGTAGGTTACAGCTAGTGATGTGGCGAATGAACGATAGTTACCACAACGCAGCGCCGACGCGCAAGCTCCATGATAGAAACCAATATACAAAGTGTTAGAACGATTATGGGCACAGGTTTCAATTCCTGCCAGGCTCGCATCGGCGATCTTGACCGTGTTCTGCCACTCGGGGTAGTATCACATTTTTAATTTCACGCCCCTTGATCTTGGATGAACGCACGCGCAAAGGCATTTTCCACTCGTGGTGTAGTTTAGTAAGTTGGAGAATATCCGACATTGTTCAAGTGGCTCCACAAGGTGACTGCAGTACCGGTATGATGTCATGATCGCCCAGGTCAGCACTCATGTCCTTCAACGGCGCTTTGCATTTCGACCATCGTATTTCCAAACAAATCCATTCAAAATATACCCAATCTTAGCCTGAGGCGTAGCACCCTTCACCGCGTCAATCGCCAACGTATCCCCGGGCACTTCTGGAGTCCAATCGCCCCATTCCTTCAAGCAACGCCTCGGCTCATAATCCTCCTCTTCATTCTCGATATCCATGAGCTCTTTCTAGGAGCTCTTTCCAGGACCGTGAATGTCTACTTGCTCCGTTTGACACGGTGCCTAGCGCTTCAGCCTAGACTACGAATGCAACTCGCATGCTAGAGCATTCGATTGCGTTTCGTGTGTTTTTGTTGATGTGGCACTAGCGGATTAGGGGGTATCTTTGTTTGAGGCCGGAGAATACGGGCCGGGGTTGGCGGAAGGAGGGCTTGAGCATGTTTGCGTTGCCCAGTGAGGGATCGAGGTTTGGGTCGTAGAGGGAGTCATCAGATGTAGTGGCGCAGAAGCTCTCTGCACTGGCGGGCGGAGGCGAGTAGAATAAATTATAGAAACGGTTAAAAGTGTATAGAGATATGGTTCATCGCTAAAGGTTACATATTATTGCGCATATGGTGTACAGATTTTGTTTATGGCATTCAGGACTCAGATTGATCAAACGAAATCGCTCTTCCAAGCCTAAGAGAGCCATTGTACAACCGAAGGGTCGCTATTATAGTGGAGATTTCACTGAGGCTGCTGTAGCCTACGAGCTAGGCCGTGTTGCTATCCTTTTAGTTGAGTACCCGACTCTGGCTGATGATTGATCTTTCGCTGACCCAGCATAGATCTTAGAGATCTTAACTGTTGTCACGCATCGAGAGCTTCAATTGCTTAGGAGTCTCGTCGTTTGATTATGTCTGACTGACTTTTCGGTTCATTAGTCGAAGTACGCCGAATATGTCGTAGCTTGAACAACAACAATCTACCCACTATTTTTATGACCATCACATAGCCATAATACGATACTTGTCACTCTAACTCGTGAAAAAATGCTAGTCAGGATAATTACACCAGAAATTGTAACTTCTCACTTTTCTATGCACATCCAAGTACGTCCTATCACAGTATTTCCCTGCACTCATCTAGCGTGCAGACTTTGTCACTGTTGTTTCGCGCACCTCTTGAAGTGTCTTTCAAAATTATCACTCCACAGGAAGACCTTGTCCGGAGTAGCACACTTGAGATTTGTACAGACTAGTCCACCTAAATCACCATCTTTGCGATGTACAATACGCTGATGTCGGTCAAGATCCATATTCGATGAAACGCCGCGCCACAAGTCAGACAAGCAAAGCGCCGTACGTGTTTGCGATTGGTATGTCTTCTGGGTTTTAGTCAGCTTTAGTCTGTCCTCAATGGTCTAGCCAGAAAGTCACAAACCTGAGCAATCCATGCGTTCGAAAAGTCAAACCGCACTTGTCGCAAATTGCAATGGTTGGGTGATCTTCTGCTTTTTCTCTAACAACTGTTGACATATCGGGACCATCTTTGACATGCGTTTCGATTACCGCTCGTACCACATTGTATCCAGCATACACAGCGAAAAGCGCGGGGAAAATGATCGGATTAGGAAGCTTTTCCACTATCCAAGGATTTACAAAGGAAGAAGTTCCCGGTGGAGTTCCCGGTGGAGTTCCCGGTGGCAAAGACTTAGGTAGAGCTCCAAGAGGAATCTCATATCGGCTGATATGTATTTCTGTGCATCCCGAACCATGCAGGTGTGCTAGGAGAAATTGAAGAACGATGTTTGCTATTGTCATCTCAGCGCATGTGATGAGATAAGCTAGGGAAAACATGATGACGAAGAAAAGGAGAGCCCGAATAATGGGAGATGTAAGAAATTAGAAAGAGTTGGTGAATCATAATATAGCCCGTGCAGGCGCAGTCATTTGGGGGCCGGAGGTAGACTTCTGCATAGCCACGACATGATCTTACAAAGTATTTGGACATAACCGGATGCGTAATGACTGGCTACTTCCTAGAAACTCAGTTTAAATTGCATGTCGATATTTGCCCAAGTCAGGATCCCGCTTTTACTCCTCACACGTCCTCAAATGTCTTCGGAAGTTGTCAAGCCTCCCGAATGGTCTCCCAGGTACCCTACAGTTCTCATTTGGACAAAAGTACAAGCCAAAGTTGTCCCCAGCACTGCGGTGAGCGCCTCGTTTGTGTCGTGCGAGGTCAGCGCTGAGGAAGAACTTCATGCTGCACACATCGCACTCGAAACGGCGAATGTGTTTACGGTAAATGTGGTCACTGTGGTGTGTCAGCTTCTGGTAGGTCATCTGGCGAGGAGACTCGATACTTCAATTTTCCTGGAGTCGAAAAGTTGAATCCGCAATACTGGCAATCGATGAGCCGCTTAGTTGGTAGCAGTACTTTTATGTCTGATCTCGCTAGCATGCTCGTCTGGTACCTTTCACCATCTAACTGACTTGTGCTTGATTGGGAGACTTCATAATCCATCTTCTTAGGTTGGGGTTCATCAACATTGTTCGTTGTTGCAATTGAAACGTCCACATTGGCAAAATCGTCAATCTCAATGATCCTTGGCTTGATTATTGTCGCAAGCTGTGTAGCGGTTCCCTGTCGTGTCTTGCTACATACGCGGTGTGCTGAAGCACCAATCCCAAAGCCAACAACGGCACGATAGGCGATCTCTAATAGCGCTGTACCCAGAGCCAATAGTGACTTGGACCTTGCGCTACGCTCCGAACCTAAGGAACTTTCGTTTTCAATGCGGGAAAGGTCGAGGGGTATGTGCTGATAGCGTTTGTCCGCTGTGAAAATGGTCGAGCAATCGTTCGTGGATGGCGTGATGTAATGGAACAACACCGGGTTTGGCTTCATCTCGAAGGCGAAAGGGCTCATCGCGTGTGTATCGTTACTTTTTGTCCAGGGCTCGGGAAACGAGCTAGACCGCTTGAAAAGACTAAGTGCGTCTCCGACGGCGATAGCAGTATGCTGGCTGTGATCGAGGGTGCGTTTTAACATATTTGCGCATCCACCCGGCCTAACCCAGGTACCTGGCTAGGTAGAAGTCAATGATCTTGCGACGATAGACCGATAGAGTGGAGCGGAATCAAATTGCAACTTTGGCAGAAGAGGAAGTATGGGCAGAAACCTTCATTTAACTCGTATGCTCTTCACACTGCCCAAGTGGAATCTGCGTACGCACCGCACTTAGTGAGGCATATGTCCTACTATTCGCCACTCTTTCAGCCTTGTCATCTGTCCATTGGTAGAGTAACCGAGTACGAGAGGCATGCTTACATGAACGCTAACCACTTATAACGTGTGCATCAGAATTGCATGCAAGACCTGCAACGCTCATCATATTTTCGGATTGCTTGATGTGCAGCCCCATAACATAGTAGCGCTTCTCAAAGCACAGCTCCACGCCGAGTGACGTCTATGACTACTTCGGGGCTCCACTCAACATTGACACTTAACTTACATAGCGTATTACACACCACGCACCTACCTCTAGAGATTTCCAACTGAAAGCTGCTGCGAACTCACTGCGTAGACATCCCCGTTAAAGAAACAGACACTTCTTAGAACGAAAGAAAGACGTAGCTAGTGCTCAATCCCAACCATATTTTATTTTTGCACAAACAACCCTATCTTGCCTGCTCTCTCCGCATTCGCGCTAACAGCTCATTCATGCACATTGGATGTGAAACTATCGCCAAAAAGCCTACATCTAGAAGTACACAACATCTGCGCCTAGTAATCGACTCCACTTTACGCCCAGCAGTCATTACCACATAGTCCGGGTTTCAAGGTGTGTTTGAACCCTTAACAGGAAGGATACCAGCACATATGAAAAGAGCGCAGAAGAAAAAAGAAAAAAAGTAAAGTGCTGTGTGAGTACTTACTTCCCTCCTTATACCCTTGCCTTTAAGTAAAGCAACACAATCAGAAGGCGATTTAACAATCAAGAGCCTTCACCGCATCCTGATTGAGCTTAGAGTACCCTTTGAGAATCAAGGTATGCGGTATGGTAGGTCTCGAATACGCGCAAATAGTCTCGGAATCACGCTGTTGGATCTGGGCATGCACACCTTGCTTGTTGGGCTTTGCTGATACCTCGTGCAAGCAAAATACTTGGTGGTGCACAGTACTTTATCTGGAGTATATCGTCAGCAATCGGAGATTCTGCCGGGATGCAAATGTCGCAAAACGGCATATAATGCGTAGCGTAGACTACCTCAGCATGCACAATACATTTCAATCGCCCCGTCTAATCTCATATCAATAATCACACTCAAACCCACGACTCAATGGAAAGATACACACATGCAATTCGAGCTTTCGATGCTACGTCTACAAATACTCCTTTTTCCACCCCATCCAATCCCTACCATCCATATCCCAAGAACCAGTCCTACTCGCTCGGAACTCTAATCTCATGAACGTCATCAACATCATCCACCGGCGCATCCTCCCCATCATGCATATCGTCCCCAAAGTCTTCCAGCATCCTAGAGCTGAGGTCATCCGGGCCCTCGCTGCCCAAGTTCGGCGCGTCAGACGCAACGTCGGAGGAACCGTGCAAGCGATTTGACGACGCACCCAAGGCCTCGAAACTCCACATTGGATCGTTGGAGCCTTGGAAGCCGCCAAAAGTGGTGTAGTCGTTGCCGTCTTCGGCGTCGACGAAGCCTTCGTCCGCGCTGCCGTCGACCATGGGCGGCATGTCTTCATCATCGCTCAGGTTCACGACTCCGGCTCCGCTCTTTAGAAGGCTCCCGCGATCCGAAAAGCCATGCCCGCGCTGGGCTAGGGCTCCCGCTGCGGCTCCGATTCCAGCGCTCGACGACCCATTGCGGGACGAGCCGTCGAGGCGCTGGCCGTTTCCCGAATCCGACTTGTTGGCGTCGCGGGGGCGTGAGCGGTTGTTCGAGTCGTCGTCTTCAGCGTCAGAGTCGGCTGTGGCGTCGGTCTCGGCTGCTTGGACTATTTCGCGGAGGTGGTCCGGGCCTAAAGGGACGGGGGAACGACGGCGGTAGAAGAGAAGATACGCGCTACGTGTCACAGCTTTTTGGCCAGATGTGCACTTGGACACAACGGAGTCTGGAATGTCGTTAGCTTTGGTCAAGAGGAGCACACATGAATGTGGATACTAACCATTGTAGTCGTACCACTGCTTGTCGTAGAAGTTCTGTGCAGTGGCTGTGTAATGCCCTCCTCCAAGTCCTCCGAAGTGATTGTCTACAGCAAAGAGATCGTACGTGAGATCTTTGCCCTCGGGAAAGCCAACCTTCCCAGATAGATCAAGACCCTCGACTGGGAAGTCAATGAGTTCCTCAATCTTGTCCCGGAACGTCCGATGACCGCTGAAACGCTTGAGGTGAATGATGAGAATGTCGGGTACGGTCCAGATCTCAAGGGTCTTCTTAGCTCGCCGGAGTTCTTTGCATCGACTGCAATACCAAGCGTTGTCTTCTGACAGAATCTCGCTCTTTGAAGTCTCGGTGAAACACTCATCGAGTGTGATGCCGTGCTTCCTACGCGCGGCCCGCCGTTCCTTCTTCGCCTGAATCTCTGGGTCTTCGCGAGTCTCGAGCCACTTCATTGCATCCATACCGCGGGCATCGTCGGCTGTGGTTCCACCAAATAAGGCCTCAAAGGAATTGGGATCCCAGTCAAGCACAAGGCCTTCACCCATACGGACCAGTCTGTCTTCTGATTCATCTTCGGGATCGTCGGGATACTCAGGTTGGTCTGGAACTCTGTTCTTCTTCGACTTGAAGTTCTTGTTGTTCTTGTGTTTTCGCTCTTGCTTTCGCTCCTGTTTCCGCTGCTTTTTGCTTTTCTTCTTGTTTTGTCGACCGCCTCGCGAGGCTACATGACCCCCGGGCTCAATTGACTGCATTTCCTCGTCGCTGCTGACGTTAGCCGCATCAATAGCAGCATCGACATCAATGGACTGAGGAGTATCGGCGTCCTCATCACTTGATGATCCTTCACTACCATCTGGCGAAGATTGCACAGATTCCTCGCGTGACGGTGGCAGACGGATACGTTTTGAGATGGGCTCGAGAGCCTTGCTAGGATCGACACTGCTCCAGCCGGTGGTGACGATTTCGTTGGTCTTCTTGGTGTGCTTGATCTCAAAAAGCGTTCTAAACTCAGGGTGGATGAAACTACCAGGTTTTAGAACACTCGGAATCTTCTCCTTGTCAGTGGTCTGGTCCAAAGCGGTGTCAACGGAGTCTGTCATGGTAACCTCTACAAGATCCTCGCCTTCTATGGATCCATCCTGAACTCGCGGGTCGCCGTTTGGAGAGGCGTCTTCCTCGGTTGTAAGCACAACATCAGAGCCAGATCGAGATTGGGTCAAAGGTGAGTCGCCAAGCTCATTTAATATGTCCCGTGTGGTCATCTGAGCAACTTTGGCAAGAAGCTTCCGTAAAATGGCATCAGGATCTTTCGCCTCCTTACGAGTGAGAACGATGAAAAATGGCGACAATGCCATGGAGAAGTTGTTGGATTTGTACGAAGAACTGTTAGGGCCTCGATGAAAGACAGGGATGATGACACGGTCGTGTAGTGGCGATGCAGAATCTGGCACATCTTCGTCAGAAGATCCATGTGAGAGAAGTAGCTTAAAACCCGAACCCTTCTTCTTTGGCGCTGGCCAGTTGCTGGGAGCAATGTCTAGCTCATAGATGTAGATGTCGTCTCGTACACCAATATTCGACTCTGCGATGGTGTTCTTATCATCCAAATGGCGGTAAAACTTGTGGCTATAAACTTCGGATGCCATCAAGCGACTAGCGGGAACGCCCCCACCTCGCTTGCCAACATACTCTTTGAGGCTTCTAATCGTTGCGTTCTTGTCCATGTCGACCTCGACCTGGTAGGGCTTGCCATATAAGGGTATATATGTGATAGTGTGGTTCCAGGTTTGCTCAATCGGGAGTTGTAACGTGAGCTGGCTGTAAGGGTCGAAAGTGATACTAACTTTTTCACAGTCAGGGCAGACCATGGTGTTCTTGTAGAAACCTGTACATATGTCAGTATTGGAAATATACCGGGAACATGCATTTCCATGAACTTGTTCATACATACCACTGAAAAGATCCATGGACACCGAGTCGTTTCGCGCCTTGTGATTGTTCCTATAGATTTCGCCAAGCTCCCTGATCGCCTCTGGGTCGCGGAAAGTGTTGTCATCAGAATCAGGGTTCTCCGTGTAAGGCTTCTTCTGGATGCGGTTCAAGTCTTCGTGCAGGGCGTCGACCAACCAGCTTACGAACTCCTGCGAGTCCTGCTGTCCATAGCCGGAGAACAGACTGTTGGCCTTACCAAGAGCGTTCTTGAAAGCCTTTGGCGAGAAAGACGATGAGGCATTGATGTCGTAAATACCAGACAGTACCGCAGCGTAGTTTCGAGCGATGGCACCCTTATGACCGATGGGGTTGTTGGCATTGATATGTCCTTTCCACTTGCCACTCAAGAAGTACATACTCAGCTCCTCCACACTGCGTAGACATTGGAGGGCAGAATTCATGTAGCACGTATTGCCCAGGTTTGTCAAGCCAACGTGACCTCGCACTCTACCGTCGCGCCTTTTGCTTCGTGTCAGCGGACCGCCGGTCGGTGTGGATGTTCCACTGTTTGTAGTGCTTTGGATGCCCTTGTTTGCCTGAGAGCCAGTCTTGTTCTTTGCTGCGACCTTGGCGGCATCCGAGATGTATTCGCCCTTTTCGTTGTGTTCCTCAAGAACGATAACCTGATCTTGGGACAGACCAGCACCAGCCAATGTCAAAGACTCGTTGAAGTCTTCGTTCGCCTGCTCGTCTTTGCCAGTGACAAGCTCACGCTCCGTGCCATATGCGAGGTTGTTGAAACTCGTAGCATCCATAATAAGTGCAGGCGATTGGTTGGGTGCAGGAACGACAGGTGACCCATCGCGAGGCGACGCATCAGGAGTCAACATGCCGGACGGTTGCGCATCCTTGGGTATATCCGAACCAGCGATATTAAGAATTCTCCATACTCGGACCTTGTTTCTGATGTCGATACCGGCGGACTTCTTAGCAGCTTCGAGGAAAGTCAAGTAGCTCTCGTATTTGCTGGCTACGATCTTGCCTGCGACCCTCGAAGTATCCGCAGCGGTCGTCGGCGCCTGTCGCACTTTGCGGATAGTGAGGATAGGCGGGCGGAGCTCGTACTCAAGATTTTCGGTGCTCTTGTCTGGTACCGTGTTGTAGGCGTATCGACGAATGGTAGGTGAGCCTGTCTTCACTCCGTACCAGCCGACGACAAGCTCCCATGCTTTTAAGGGCAAGATCTCAAAGTCTTGGCCCATTGAAGCTCCTTCTTTAAGCGGTACGAAGTCTTCGCCACGCTGGTCCATCAAGTCGTCCTGCATGGCATCGGTGTCGACAAGGCACGTGTTGTCCACTGGCCCAATGGGACCCTGGGTAGCTTCCTTGCTGAAGTCTTGTGGTCGGCCAACATTCTCTGACGTCCTCGCCCAGACACGCTCCAACCACTTCTCTGAGATGACGTAGCCCTCCTGGCGCTCCTCCAAAGGCTTCTGCATCATGGTCATGACCTTGGTAACCTGCTCGTCCAGGCTGGGCAGGTCTGCCTGCTGCGTCGCGTCGATGCTTGTGGCGGACGAGTCTGCATTGTCGGAGCCGCTGTTGTTGGGCGCGTCTGCCATGTCGACCGACGTTGCGCGTGCGCTACGCTGTGATGCTCCGGCGGCGATGGGCTTGGTGTTTCGGGGGCTCGACTGCCCGCTGTTCCGGCGTGTGGTGGATGCCTGGCTGTCGAGGTCCATGCTGTCGTCAGCCATATCGGAGTGGAGTCGCTTGGCGGGCGACGACGAACGCGGTGCACGCCTCTGTGGTTGCGGTTCGGAGCCAGATGTACCCTCGTCAGCCATGGAGGCGTCGCCAAGGGTCAGACCAGCGTATGCCTCGCTGGGAGAGCTGCCTCCAGTGTGGTAGTCCCGTGGCGTGCTCGTGGTGTCGCTTTCAGTCAGCACTTCGTCGTGCAGGTGGGGTGGGAGAAATCGCGGCGGTGGTGGTGACGCTGAGGCCCTGGTGCTGGCAGCGGGGTGCGGGGAGGAGCGAGGGTCTACGGCTTCCTCATTCGGGGGCTGCGCAGAGGTTGTGTCCCGACTCGGGCTGTCTGGTTGTGCTGGCACAATCTTGCGTTTCTTGGTGGAGGCCGTTGTGGAGGTAGAGGGCCTGCCGTGAAGCCCGGTGGAGCTCCAGGACAAGGCGGACGGAGGAGCTTTCGGGCGGACAAATAGCGTGCCTGCGCTGACCAAGAGTGCGACTCTTGCTCGGAGAAGCGACGGGTGGGCGGTGAGCAGAGGGGTTAAGCGCGCAATGGCCGCAGAAAAGAGTGTATGGCGGTGAATGCGCGCTGCGTGCTCACGTCGTCACCTTGGGTTTGCCTTCAGCCTTGCAAAAATACGCGAGGGCCTTGGCGCATGCAAGCATGTCGCCGGCGATCAAGCGGAGCCTTTACACCTCCATCTTTAGCTCGCTGACGGCGGATAGCCTAGCCTGAACCGCTGCGCCTGGACGAGTTCCTACAACTAGCGCATCTAACTCGACACGTCTCTAAGTACCCGAGTCTATACAGCATGTGGCCAAGCCTGGACTGGCCAGCGAGTGGGCGCCTGCGAGACCCTGCCATCCTCGTTGCATATCTGGGGCATCACAAACGCGTTCCGCAGACCAGGTCCTAGCGATACGCGAGCGCAGGCTAGGTTGCACTTAGATCAGTGTAGGGCGATATGTCAGTTTGACATGTGACAGCATGCTGGACTTCTCCACACATATATAAGGTTAGTGTTCTGGGGCACACGACCGCTGTTTGATGCTCACTTTTGTATTGATTCAGTAATGCATACATGAGGCCATGAGGCGGCACACCACAGGCTTCGCCTTCATTTCGAACCGCCACTGTTGAGCCATGCAAACGCAGACGCGCCGCCAACGGGATTCGCAGACCGCGATTTTGCAGGCGCTACATTCTCCGCTGACTTCTCGCCAGACACGCTGCCATGGAGAGATGGTGTGGCTGTCGCTTCATCTTCGCCTCGCCTCTTACCATCATCGAAGAAACGCGACTGACTCGTTGCTGGCGACGACGTCGAAGTCGATAGCGTACGCGTACCTGCTCTCGTAGGCCTCAGCACCTTCATGCCTGTTTCACGAGGCTTGGTGCTCGAAGTCGTGGTTTTACCCACGTTGGCCCAGTCTAGAACGCCTGTGTTGGTCTTCTCAGAAGAGTCCCGGCGCCAGTTGCTTAACATGGCTGGTGACGGCCCCGAGCGAGGAATAGCGCCCGTTGGCGACGTCTCTTGCGCCTCTTTGGCACTGCTCCGTGTCGAGGTAGAAAGACCGAGGCGTGGGCGCTGCTCGAAACTCCTACGGCCAATTGATCCCCCATCGTCTGAGCTCGCTGTGCCGGAGTCGTTGGGCTTGGCTGTGGTATAGCGGGCCTCGTTTGGACTTGACTCGTTCGTGGGGCCTGCCGTGCAGGGCAAAATGCCTGTCCGGTTCGTTTCCACAACAGAACGATCAGAGATTGCCAGCGACTTGAACGTGCGCTCGTCCTCAGGCCGCACAAGAGGAATCTGGAGCTTGCAGCCATCATCATCGTACAAGGTCAGCTGATTAGTCGAAAACAGTAAATCGGCATTGTGCGTACGCAGCATGTCGCTGCCAAGGAAGATCTGTATGGATTTCGGATTCGCAGATGTGCCGTGTCCCTCATCAATGGTGAATTCCACAGCTACGGACGGAAGTTGTGGAGCAGGACTGTTTGATCGAGACGACCCCATCACGGGTACTGCCTCAGGGAGATACACAGAGATTTTGACCTTGCGTAGACCCTCGTCGGTTTTCGTGATTTGGTCCTGCATCCCAAGTTGCTCAATCAGGCAAAAGTCGACAGTCGATGTGTAAGCTCCCGAACATACTGCCGCGTAAAGTAGGGTATCATGTCTGAAGTTAGTGTCGAGCCAGCAACGGATGATAGCTGGTACAGAGCCGAGTATGAACAAGCCTGGGGCCAAGCTAGGAGGCTCCATGAGTGCGCTGGGGCCTAAACCTGTGAGGCTGTTCGCCCGACCGGATGTCGCCGAGTGTACCGAATGTCCCGCAGAGCTCTGTCGTCCGTCCGATTTGTGCGAGTAGCTGCGTTCGCTCATGGCGTGGCCGCCCAGGCCGCTGCCCGTGCGGGGTATGAGATCCAGCGACGACCGCGAAGCATGCGCCCAGTGTCCGTGGTTGGCAGTCTCGTCGAAGCGAACGCTGTTTGCGCGGGATGTAGCACCCACTCGCCGAGGCTCCTCTTCTGCGTCTAGCTGGAGATTGCCGATGATGTTGTTCGGGTGGTCGTCGAAGTTTGAGAAGTGCTCCGCCGTCGGCTGTTGTAGGGGCACTGTTCTATGTTAGCTCGTTTATCCAGAGATATATAGCAATATGGGAAGCCTCGCCCTGCTGTGGTGTACCGCCCAATACGGAGGGAAAGGGCGAAGACGTGCCCCAGACGCTCTTGAGGCGCGAGTCGTCGTCTCTCTGGCGTTCCAGACGGGACACGCGATCAGACAACTCGGCTTGGTTCTGCTGCACTCGAAGCATCTCGTCCTGGAATCGCCAAACGTCGTCGCGGGGCTGGAAGGCTACACTCTGTGGATCCATTCCCGTGGGCCTCTCATCCCTTGATGGGAGACTCAGCAAAGAGACCCCTCGACTCCCCGTACGCTCCCCGTCCGGGCAATGCGGGCGCCAGCGCCGCCAGTTCCCACGTGCCTCCCCTCGTTATGCAGTATAATTATGTGCGAGTATCTCGTTGCTGTTAGGCTTGGTGGGATGCGACAGCTGCGACAGTGGGGTACGTGGGTGACGAGTCTGAGCTGATGTGGCTGTCCCGATACGGAGATCGTCGAAATCAATATCGTGTTATCACCTTGAATGTCCCGGGGGGATGTTAGGTCTAGATGAGCCGCGGAAGAAGGTACGTTGTGCGTTGGCTGCTAGTTGTAGAAGGCGCAAGGGCAGGAGCTTAGCTATTGACTGGCTAGCAGAGAATCCTTCTTTTTTGTGTTCAGCGGGCTGTTGCGTGAAAAGTAGTAGAATGCACGGGACGACTCATCCGAGTGTTGAACAGTGGTACAATGTGCTTCACAGGTGTCAATGTTTCTGATGGATGTCTTTGGTGGTCCGCGAAGTTGCACCACAGCTAGCGCCATATGCTTCATGCTTGATTGGGCAAGAACCGGCCTTGCTTCCGTCTCCCCGCGTCCATGGGAGAATGGCCGTCGCGATTCCATTATTTCGCACTGAGAGCGACACGTGTTTGTGCATTTGCGTGTGCTGTACAAATAGACTCTACAGCCGCTGGCTCGCCTCGCACACTGGCTTCACTGCGCGTTCGCGTACTGCTTCTCCCATGCCGTCCAGGCTTCCGCATCATTCCATGGAGGTAATACCATGGGCAGCTTGTCTGGCGACTGATCAGGCCACCGCTCGCCGACCACTTTCATCAACTCCTGGAACAAGATCTCGTAACCTGCGGGGCTGAGGTGAAGACCTGCTGTCGTGTCAGTCGCGATACGGCATATTTTGGTGCAGAGGGAGCCTGACCATCGTACATGAGTTCTACCAGGGCATCGTTTGGCGGAACACCCAGCGACCCGGCTAGTGGGTCTCCAAGCTTCCATGCATCCAGCTGGAAGTCGGCCTTTTCCATGAACTTTTCCCATAGATTCACCACAGGGACACCGAGTCTTGCGCCAACTTCGCATACACCGTCGGCATATTCCTTGGTTGTGCTGGCCACACGAGCAGGGCTCGGATATCCAACGAATTGATCTCTTGCCCACGTCAGATGCTCATTGATCGGTGGCGGAGATACCAGAATAATCCGAGGGTCGTGCGCCGCGACCTGGGTATGAGTGATGATTTTCTCGATGTTGCTCTTGTACTCATCTAGCGGTATGTGCTGCTTATTGGGGGCATGGGGCAGAGAAGCATCGTTGGCCCCAAAGAAGACGACCTGGACAAGAATTCAGCACGTCCAGAAGTCCGCTCTGGCCACGAGGTTCTCATACCAGAAATCGAATCCTAGCCTGCTCTGGTGAGGGAACGATGGCTGGCAGTATCTGAAGTGCTTGGCGAGTATTGTAGCCGCTAACATGTTATTAGATCTAGACATTGAGGTGCAGATTGTGCTTACCTTAGTCCACGATTGATTACATCTAGTCTCCTGATGTATGCTAGTGATCTGTTAGTACTCGACTTAACATTGGCCACTCACCTTAGCAACATTGGTGTCCATCATAGCTTGTAGAGATGAAGCTCACAGCATTAGGTATCAGGGGGGTTTCACTAACCAGCCTGCAGTGCTGCAGAGAAGCCGAAACCCCTTGTCTGGTTGTAGGAGTCCTGGGTGATTGAATCCCCGAAAAGGAAGAATTGATCGTACAGTGTAGACTGGGTAGGTAATCAGAGACCATTTCTTGCGATCTGCGTGGCTTTCACCGATCACTTACCATGTCGATCTGGATAAAGATACAGCGTTCGTCAATCGTGTCACAACCCTGTGTTCCGAGATATCTCCGTCACTTCTTGAATGTTCCCAGCAGCGCGACCAGACTTGGGATCTTTACTGCAGACTTCGGGCAGACTACCGCACCGGACGAAAGGCGAACAGCTTGGAAGGTCGCTTCGAATTACCTGAGGCTAACCCGGCAAACGTGGTGACGGTGGGGTTATGGTACGAGACCCGCGTTACCAATCTTGGGCATGGCGGCTTCCCGAGGTCGCGCCTGCCGCGTTGGACCCTGAGATATCGTCATGCCCGCCCGCGTGCTCCAGGCGCATCACAAGACAACGACCCAAAACACTAGCGACAAAGTAGTCTTGTGCGCCTCGGCGGTGTATCGGTTCGCCCGACTTTCCTCACGGCTTCCCCAGATCGCCGCAGCGTCGCTATATGGGAAGCATGTGCTCCAGTGCAAATCGACCAAAATCCAGTTTCTCGTCGCTTCGCATCTGACGTGTCCAACGGTGCGTGCGTTCCCCAGACGGAGCAGCAGGCCGAAGTCATCCCGCGGCCTCGAGTGGATCAGCCATGTCTTGCCCAGAGATCACACCTTGGTGACAGTGCCCTGAACCTTCAGATGACCTTTCTGGAGGCTTCGACCCACTACATGCCTTTGTTTCACCGCCCACCAATGTAGCGGCTGTTCGCAGCCCATAGTTCTAACATAGACAGCACTGTGCCACCACTCTCCTATTTCCTCTCCCTCCGTTGCCCGCCATGCCCAAGTCCTACCACTCGTACCGGAGTGTTGACGACTATGATGCCGATGCCGACGATGACGAACGCCTCGAGCGGCAGGAGCGCAACGACACGTTCAGCAGCACCACGCCCACGTCGCCCGTGGCCACAAGGGACGGCTTCCGTTTCCCTAGGCAAACGCGCGGCTCCGACCAAGACCTCACGAGGTCACGCGAGAACCTCACCGAACGCTCTCGCTTGCTAGGTCCCAACTATGGGCAGACGTCGCGATCATACAGCAGCCTGCCAGCAACCACGCCCGGCACGCCCAAGCCAGGCCAGAAGAGACACAACGTGCAGCTCCCCACCAGCTCGCGGATGAAGCCCAGCAGGAATGCATCCTCAACCTCGTTCAGCCAGAGGCTTGTGAACGCATTGGGCGAGAGACGAGGTGGCCTGGAGGAGAGTATGCACTCAGTCCACGCGTCGCTTTGGCAGGACAATCGCGTGTGGTACGACCAGTTCACCTCGACCGACTGGGTCCACGACAACATCGCCGACGCGTACCGAGTGCGGGCCCTCCGCAGTCGCAAGGACGTCAGAGGGCGCATGTTGGCCTGGTTTGATGGCGCTCAAGGCTGGATCCTGGTCGCCCTCATCGGCATGCTCACCGCTGTGTGTGCTTATTTCGTCAACACCACCGAGACGACGTTGTTTGACTGGAAGCAGGGCTATTGCACTAAACAATGGAACCTGAGCCGCAAGCCATGCTGTAACGGTGCCACAATCTGCGAAGACTGGGTGCACTGGTCCAAGGTCATTCGCAGTGATAGACTAGACCTCATTCAAACGCAGTATGGCATGTTTGTGCTTTCTGTCGTCGCGCTGTCGATGGCATCTTGCTTACTGACACTGACCACCAAGACTGTCATCCCATCCACTATCTCCCTGGCCACGCTCGACGAAAACTTGGCTGCGGAGGTGGTGCGCAACCAGCCAGAGGACGACGACGATGATGAGGACAAACGCAATGGCAGCCCTGAAACCAGAGCACGCGAGCCCGAGGTCCGCCCTCCAATGGTCTACTATTCCGCTGCAGGTAGTGGTGTAGCTGAGGTCAAGGTTATCCTGAGTGGTTTTGTTCTCCACGGTTACCTTGGTTTACGAACACTGGTCATCAAGACCCTAGCTCTGATTCTTTCTGTGGCATCTGGTCTGAGTCTCGGCAAAGAGGGTCCCTATGTTCATATCGCGACTTGCATAGGCAACATTGCGTGTCGTATCTTCTCCAAGTACAGTGACAACGATGGCAAGCGCAGGGAGATCCTGAGTGCCAGTGCTGCCAGCGGTGTCGCCGTCGCCTTTGGCGCGCCAATTGGTGGAGTTTTGTTCAGCTTGGAGGAAGTCAGCTACTACTTCCCGTCGAAAACTCTCTTCAGGACGTTCTTCTGTTGTATCGTAAGTTCAGAACTCAAGATTCGTCTGCCGAGCTGATAAATTCCTAGGCGGCTGCGCTATCCCTCAAATTCCTCGATCCCTATGGCACGAAGAAGATTGTGCTGTTCGAGGTCCGATACCACCTCGACTGGAAGTTCTTCGAACTCGTCACGTTCATCTTCACTGGCGCCTTCGGGGGTGTCTTGGGCGCTTTGTTCATCAAAGCGTCGCACATGTGGGCTCGAACATTTCGTCGCATACCCACCATCAAGAAATATCCGATATTCGAAGTATTTCTCGTTGCCCTTGTCACTGGTCTTATCAGCTTTTGGAACCGGTACACAAAACTGCCCGTGACCGAGCTTCTGTTCGAACTGGCCAGTCCCTGCGACACCTATACCAATTCAGGCGACGGCTTATGTCCCACTGTGGAGCACATCCCGAGTGTGCTCAAGACGCTTTTTATTGCTTTCGTCATCAAAGCCTTTCTGACCGTCGTTACATTCGGTATCAAAGTACCTGCCGGTATCTATGTCCCATCTATGGTTGTTGGTGGTCTCGCAGGTCGCTTCATAGGCCACACAGTCCAACTGGTCGCTCTAAAATACAGTCACCTAGGCTTGTTCAGCGAATGCAAACCGGATGGCGCACCCGGTGCTTGCGTTGTGCCCGGTGTTTACGCACTCGTTGCCGCCGGGGCGACAATGACTGGAGTCACACGTCTCACGATCACCTTGGCTGTCATTCTCTTCGAACTCACAGGCAGTCTGGACCACGTCCTACCCTTCTCCCTGGGTATCTTGGTGGCGAAATGGACTGCCGACGCTATCGAGCCTCTTTCCATCTACGACCTTCTTACGGACATGAATTCGTATCCGTTCCTGGACAATAAGGTTCGACCGATCTTTACCTCCGAACTTGGCGATATCACCCCGCGCGTGCGCAAAGACCGCGTCATCGACATCTCAGACGAATCACTCATTCCAGCAAGTGAACTGCGCGAGAAGCAACAAGCCCTGCAGATGTCCGGCCAACTTGATGGCGGTATTCCGATCATCAAGCACGGCGTCCTGGTCGGTCTGATCCCTGCCCCCGATCTGGAATTCGCCCTTGATAAGCTCGACAATGAGGAGAATACGCTGTGTCTCATGTCTACGCAAGTCGATTGGGCTGCTGGGCGTGAGCCTCACGGCGAGGAATCTCAGATCTTGTATGATCCTAGCGACTTTACGCCATATATTGACCCGGCTCCTGTGTCGCTTGATGTGCACTCGCCGATGGACCTGGTGTACGAATGCTTCGTTAAGCTCGGGCTGAGATATATCTGTGTTTTGCGAGATGGCAAATATGCGGGCATGGTAAGTCGAATCAGAAGACGTGTCGACGAGTATCTGCTAACTCAGGGATAGGTGCACAAGAAATCCTTCGTCAAGTATATGAAAGAGCTGGAGATTAAGGAGAAGAAGCATGTGGGCTGAGTCGGTTCTTTCTGGCATTAGCATATGATATCCATGGCACTTTTTAGGCGTTTTGCATGGCGTTTGGGTGGGTGTGCATACACGCATGAGTATAGCTAGCATTGTAGAGGCGGGACGAAGAGCATAATTCAATCAGATCGCAATTGTCCATGGTGACATATCTATACATACAACACCCGTACTTGCTCCTATCTCGATGCTCAAATGGGGTATCATATTCACACACACGCATACACTAATCTACTTCCCCGCCTTCTCCTTCGCCGCCGCTGCCTCCCTCTTCCGCTGCAAATACCTCTCCTTGGCCCCCATGATATCCGTCTGCGTCTTCTGACTCTTGGCCGCGTGCTGCAGTTTCGCTGCTTCCTCTGCTTCCTCGTCCGCCTTGCGCTTCGCCGCGGCTTCGATCTGCTGCGCGACCATGTGCGTCTGGCGCTCTCGTTGCGCGTTCCTGCCCTTGGATGGTGCGTGGATTGGTAATGTTGGCCTCGCAGCTGCAGCAGCGGCTGCGGATGTGGACGGGGCAGGTTTGGGCTTCGCGACGATATTCAGGCCACCTTTGAGGAGTTGTCGTTTATCTGCGACCTGGCCATCTTCGTTTAACAGTATGTCTTTGCCCTGTGCGCGCAGGGCGTCGACTTGTTGGGCCTCTGTCAATTTCCCTTCTTCCTCGCCAGACACGGGCAAGACGATGCCTTCTTTACTAGCCTTCTCTGCGGCTTCGACTGCCTCGCGGTGCCTCTGTTCTCTCTCCTCCAGCATTCGTTTATGAAATCCCAACATGCCGTATTTCCTGCGATCCTCCTCTTCTTTCTCGAGACGCTTGCGCTCCTCCTCTTCCAAGCGCGCATTCTCCTCTTGTTGGTTCTTATACGCGCCCGTAACGAATTTCTCCTTGTCTGCGAATTCATCGCCTTCGTTCTCGCGCTCGCGCTGGAGGAACTTGTCGCGCGCGCGGGTTTGGTCGGCTTTGCGCTGCTCGGCGGCGTTGAGGAGGCTGTCCATGTATTTTGGCGCGCGCGCGAGGGGATCCGCAGCCTCGGCGGCTTTTTTCAGCGCGGAGGCGGCGTGGAGCGCATCGTAGGCAGCGTCGTAGTTGTAGATGTTGGCATCGTGTTTGAGGGCGTCGAGCGCGCGTTGTTCGGCTTCTTTGGCGCTCGCGGAGTTGGCGAGGAGGGTGGGGTCGTCGGGTTTGGGCTTTGGTTTGCGGGTGGGAGGGACGGGAGGTTGACCTTTTTTGGGCTTTGGAGGGGCTGATTTTGAGGATTCGGGGGCCGTTGTGATGGTGTCGTCGAAGTTGAATTCGCCGATTTCTTGGGCGTTGTCTGCGGGCTTGGGGGCGTCTTTGGTGTCGTCTTCTTCGTCATCGAGTAATGGCTTCTTCTTTTTCAGGGCAGGCTTCGTGCCTGGTTTTGCGAGGCCATTTGGCGCCTTGTTCTTCAGATTGAGGCCGAACTTCAAGGACATGGTGCGTGCCAGCGGTGGGCGAGATGCTATCGAGCGCGAGGATGCGTTGGTATGTTTCTTGCAGATTCTGTCCAACAAATCGCTACAATACGCACACAGGTCTGGACAAGTGCAAGCCAATGAAGTAGTAAAGTGTATCGAGCTGTGTACCGAGTGAAGCCGGCGCGAGTGGAGATGTTGAACGCCAAGAGGGCGCGCACCAGTGAGATCATTGGAACCTCCGCACTTGCCCGCACCTTCACTCCTACACCACTACCATGGTTCACTTAGACTGTGTCCTTGCTCAGTCATAAAATGACCTTTATGCCTTTCTCACAAACTTCGCATCGTAGCTCCCGTCATGGAGGGGCAGGATAGCGAACAGCCCGACGCTGCCTACAGCAAGGCCAAGGCTTCGAAGTTCAGCTTCAAATCGAAGTCGAGCCGCCGCTCAAAGCGGAGCGGGGACGATAGTGAGGGCCAGCACTCTCCCAAACGTCACCATACAGACAGGGGTGGCGGAGAATCAAGACACAGCCACCGCGAATCTAGGCGCCGACACAAACACAAGCATCGAAGTTCACGCGAGGATACCCACCCGACCTCCACACGTGATGGAGAATACTACGATCCCGATCACCGTCATCGCGAATCTCTATTCGATGACCTAGACGAAGCACACACGACTTCGCCAAGACAAGGTGTGGAGGATGCCTTCCGCGAGTCCCTCTTCGATGCCCTTGCCGACGATGAAGGTGCGGCTTACTGGGAAGGTGTCTATGGCCAACCAGTACATATATATCCCGATACCAAACCGGGGCCCGACGGCAAGCTCGAGCGTATGACGGAGGAGGAGTATGCCGAGTACGTCAGAGGCAAAATGTGGGAGAAGAGCCACCAGCACATCATCGAAGAGCGCGAGGCAAGGGAAAGAGCACGCAAAAAGAAAAAGGAGCAACGGGACCACCTGCATGATGATGTGAGTCGCGAGGAAAAAGAGCGGGAGCAGATGCGACGCCAGATGGCAGAGAGTCTCAAGCGTGGTGCCGAGCGCAAGAAGGCCAAGGAGAAGGAGGCTGCTTGGAGCATGTATGAGAAAAAGTGGGAGGAGTTCAAAAGTGCGCAGAGCATCGCTCAAGATGCTAATGTTCAAGTGTGCGACCTAGTCCCGTGGCCCGTCTGTTCTGGGAAGGTGATGCATGTCTCCAAAGAGGAGATCGAGGACTTCCTCCGGAATTCACGCATGTGGAAGGTCGATCCGGCTGCACTCTTGAAAATCGAGCGTGTACGATGGCACCCCGACAAGATGCAGCAACGCTTTGGACAGCACATTGATGCCGACACTATGAGGTCCGTCACTGCTGTTTTCCAGGTCATCGACCGGCTATGGAACGAACGCCGTTGAGCCTGAAAAGGTTGTTCTGCTGTTCACCGAACACAGTGGCACAATTATTGTGGCATGTACCTCTCTGGTAATACTTCTACAAGGGTTACTTTTCTTTCCCAGGGACACCCAGCATTTAGATCCTCTTCGAATACGACTCATGTTCTACTCATCATCCCACCTCTAGTGGCGACGCAACAATCACAATTTCCACTGCATTTGTTGCCTCACTCGTTACTGGCCCTCTATGCAGCCAGATTCTCTCGGCACTCTATCCGGGACGAGTGCGACCACAAGCGGAGGCAGTGCTGCTAAGTCCCGGCTAATCGCTTGGTGCCTGGGCAAATGTGCTTCTGTTCACCCCGTCTTTCAATTTATCGCCTATGATCATCTGATGTGGCTTGCGCCTAGGGATGTAGATTGGGGACAAGCTCATGACGAGACATTTGATTGTCTTGACGCGAGGCTTCGTCCATTGGCGCAGGACTTAGCAGGGCTTGATGCCCGCTGTAAGCTTGGCGAATATCACGATGCATGCGAGCTGGCCAGGAAGACGTGCATGCATCACTTGTGCAACCCCCTGAACGTGAAAGACAATCGTACATTCACACAGCAGAGTGTAGGTTCTTCCTTCTGTTTGCCACGCCACACATAGATGGCTCAGCAGTATTTCGAATCAAGTTCACCACCACAGAAGATACAGTGCCGTGTTTCAAGCCTTCGGCATTCAGCAAGTCTAGCGACACCACGCGAGTACATCATTGGGCACGAATACCCGGTGGTCTAAGAGGCTCCGGGAACCAACACCACATGCCTGCACCCCACAATATCTGCCGGCAGAACTACGCTACTCACAATGCATGTCTTGACGACATATTTCATCAATATGGAGACGCCATGAGACCGGGGCGATGGCGATGGCTCGCTGATCGACCTTCCCAAGTACGAAAATGGGGATACTCAGGTACGAGCCAGTCGTGCATATAAGGATCGCGACTCCTCGATGTTAGATCTCATCAAGCAGCTCGATCACATCTATCAACATGGTCGCTTTCTCTTCTATTCTACTTGCTCTCGGCAGCGCCACTGCGGCGTTTGCCTCGCCACTCAACCTCTACACCGACCTCCAGAAGCGTGACGAGGGCGCCCTGAACACCAGGTCCACACCTTCCGGCACCGGCACCAACAACGGTTTCTTCTACTCCTTCTGGACGGACGGCCAAGGCTCAGTCACCTACAACAACGGTGCCGCCGGAAGCGTACGTAACCTCCATCTCCCCTCCACCCACCACCGCTAACACAGCTCCAGTACAATGTACAATGGTCCAACGTCGGCAACTTCGTCGCCGGCAAGGGCTGGAACCCCGGCGGTGTCCGCAACGTCACCTACTCCGGTACCTGGAACGCCGCCAACGTCAACAGCTACATCTCGCTCTACGGCTGGACACGCAACCCCTTGATTGAGTACTACATCGTCGAAACCTACGGCTCGTACAACCCTGGCTCTGCTGCGCAGAAGAAGGGCACCGTCACCACCGACGGCAGCACATACGACATCTTGCAGACGACCCGTACTAACCAGCCTAGCATCGACGGCACGTCGACATTCCAGCAGTTCTGGTCTGTTAGGCAGCAGAAGCGTGTGGGCGGAACGATTAACGTCCAGGCGCATTTTGATGCGTGGGCTAAGTTTGGGCAGAAGCTAGGCACGCATAACTATCAGATCATCGCAACTGAAGGATATCAGAGCTCTGGAAGTGCTTCCATCACGGTCAATGGCCCGTAGATTGGTTTCATTTCTCGAGAGAATTTGGACATCAGGCGTGAGGAACAGGTTTCGGTACTGTGGTTGATGTATCTATGAATTATGTCAATACGAAAGAATAGCCTGAAGGCTGCGTAAGAAGCATCATCCTTCTCCCATTGTAATTTTGAGACCTCCTCCTCACATTGAAGTGTAGACTCTTCGTTTTCGAGAGCCGCAGTTTTGTTCTCATGCATATTCTTTTACTGACCTTTGAGAGCATATACGAAGAGAGATAGGTCGCGGCAAGAGAGACCGAATCTTCTGGCCTATGCGTACGCACCAGTCCCTAGTCGCCGCCCTTGCGAATACAAAAAACATTTTGATGCCCTTTCCGGTCTTCCAGACTGACTACCGGCAAAGTCAATGCGCAGGTAAGAAGTTGACTTTTAGCGTGGCGATACTTCTCTAAGCCACGGCATAACCAGCAAAAGGTCCATATTTGCCAGATGCTCATGACACATTTCGGTTTATCTTTTGCTCCGCACATGGGCCTGCGATTGGGGGCTTTTGAGGCAAAAGGCCTCTGACGCTCATGGTACTTTATCAAGTGGACTTTGGGATTGTAGAAAAAGAGGTTGTGTGATGGGGAAGAAGGCAGAAGAGAGAGCTGTATTTCTAGGAAATGACGGGACGCGGACAGGACATGCACATCCAAATGCGAGTTTTGGAGTCAAAACGCTTTTGGTTGACTCGTTTTTGGTCCAAGGCGCGTCACGTAAAAGTGCGATGGACCAGCAGCAGGGGAAACATGTATGCTTCGTGATATCCTTTCTTATTTGGAAGTAGTTTTAGATACAACTAATGCAGGGGAGGTGCAGACGTTTGCAGTCTCTATCCAGGATTTTGGATCTCGGGCATAAAAATTGGTTCACGAATAGTGGAAAAAAGAAGAGAAGAGACCGGACTTTATATGAACTCGCCTTTGCCTACGGATGATATCGAGATCCTGAATCCATACCTTGAACTGACCTGAAGGCACAGGCGCAGAACATGTACCACCTCTGGAAGCTTTTCGCGAGCACGTCTCCGCCTCGCGACATTTTTGGGGTGTAGGACGGACGTAAAAGGTAGAGCAGACAGATGCTGGAACCACGATGGTTCTACAGGAATAGCTGGAAGCGACGTGAGTTGCTTCAGGATGTCTTTGGGGAGATAGATGATAGGATGCTGAGGGAAGGCGATGTGATGGATTTTGCGAGGCTGAGCTGGTGGACACCTTGAGATGGTCGTGGGAAACACCTTGGAGGTGTCTCTGGCAAGCACCTCGGAGGCTTCCTGGCAAGCACCTCGGAGGGGTCTCTGACGGACACCTTGGGGGGAATCTGGCGAGCACCTCGCAGGGGAGGGTGTTGGATTGCTCCACAGGCGGTGTCCTGACTGCTTC
This sequence comes from Parastagonospora nodorum SN15, assembly GCF_000146915.1. Taxonomy (NCBI): domain Eukaryota; kingdom Fungi; phylum Ascomycota; class Dothideomycetes; order Pleosporales; family Phaeosphaeriaceae; genus Parastagonospora; species Parastagonospora nodorum. The sequence continues at coordinate 121,263 of NW_001884572.1, read as the reverse complement.
TCAGACGGATTCCTGGCATGCGATCCCGAGGTGTGCCTGACAAACACTTTGCACACGCCTCGCTGTCTCCTTGGCCGTGGAGCAAAGCTACATGCTTCACTTGTCACACCAGGATTTCTGCTCTCGATCCGCTGTGTGTGAGCAACATAGCAGGTTACTACGTTGGTTTTTTGAAAGTGAGAAGTTCATGTAGTTTCAGAGAAAATCAGATCTTCAGAAACATACAAGGTCGTCGGTGAGTTTCTAGACAAGAAACCATTGCTCCTGGAATTCTTAGATTTGGATCGAAGAATAAATTCAGCGGATTAGATTCAGACGGACCAGTCCTCGGCTTCTAATGGTAATCCACTTCCTCCATTTTCTTTGGTGTGTCCGAGATTCTCTCAAGGTCTTCTGCGATATCTTTTCTTTTCATGGCGAGCCACGAGACATCGAAGGATATGCTTGGGAATTTTGGAAAACTTGACGTGATGCTATGGACGATTTTACTTTTACATCAGTGGAGCGGAAGGGAAAAACAAACACGTGTGATGCAAAGCACAATCTTGGGAAAAGCAGGCGCGGACGACATCTTCGATGTCTATCGTAACTCTGGTGATTTGGGGGGAAGAAAAGTAGAGGAATATTGGCAGAGAGAAACTGTCCGGTAAGGAAAAAAGGGACTTGTCGCACTTGAGACAAGTCTCAGAGCATGCTGAGACCAAAAGTGAATTTTATGTGAGGAGGTTGGTTGGAAGTAAGACATGTGTAAGACTTGTGCATTTGTTCTAAAGGGCGGAAAGTTCTCGCCCACACGAGTTTAGCCTTATCTCCTTTGGTATACTTGGAAGGGATGGGTTGATGACGACAAAAATGAGCATTAGAGATGGGTTCTTACGATGCCCGAATACACAATGTGCAGAGACATGGTTTAAATCAAAAGTTTTTGCCTTCGCCTCGTGACTTCAGAGCGGACACCAGTCTGCATAAAAGCCAAAAGCGGGGAATATAAGTGTACATGTGTCAATTTCAAATGATTTTGATCATGTGCTTTTACTGGGAGGAGAAGTGAACAAGCCAGACACATACAGAACTTCATATTAGTCTTTTTAAGCGTTTGGCGATTAGGCCATAATGATAGAGGTTTTTTTTTATACTTTTGGGGATAGAAAAGGTTTGACAGAATTTGGAGATACTGTAACATATATTTCATCGAAAGAAAGGGTATATGAACACTTGGCCTTCTGTGAAGTGTGTAGCAAACAAGTTTGTGCATTCCTTGGTTTTGATTTTGACGAGTGAAACGGATATTGCGCTCTTCGACAGTCAATCAGCGTTCAGCGAACAAAAATACATCGTTCAATTTTGTGACATGAAAATAGGAGACGAGCTCAGATATAGAGCGTTCTTGTGACATAAGCACGGAGCATACGAGAGTTGAAGCAGAGTTGAAGAGCTCACGGAGGACTGTATACTTCAATTCCTGAATAGGCGCCACGAACAAAATTCTGAATATCATAGTATGTCCCAAATTTTTCGCGATGAGAAATCTGAAGTTGCAGATTTCAGGAGTAAGTCGAGAACGCATCGCTTCCCCACACCAGCCCCACTACACATCAAATTTTTGATTGCAGAGAACTCGCATCGCACCATGAACACACACACGGACCAAATCGATTTCCTGACGCTTTAGATGCACTACTCAAGATACATGTGGTACATATTATATTCAATTTTTAAACCTTCCACCAATCAGCGCACAGCAGCGTTGAATCCGCCCTCTTGGCTTAGTGGTAAAGCGTATCACTAGTATTGTATGCTATGATAAGATCGCTAGTTCGATTCTGGCAGAGGGCAGCCAGATATTTCTTTTTGCTGATTGAGCATGCTTTGCTTGACTTGTTGTCGGGTATGCTTACACTTTTTGTCGGCACCGCAGACTATGGGTATAGGATGACTTTTGCTTGTATGGATTCATTGATAATGCTTAATGTACTGATGTACTATGCTTTTGTTTATCCTTGCCGGGGAAAGATCACGAAGATGTCCCGCAAATTCTATGCAGTGGTGTGACCCTGGTATACCCTTCTGATGCTGGTGAGATAACGGTGGAGAAATAGCGCGGGAAAAGATCTAATTTACATGAGTGAGAAACTGTCGGCCTGTTACTTTACGCCGAGATAAAAGTGAAAGTATGCTATCGACCCTTGTTAGTATACAATTTGTACTTCGTGAACGCCACCAGCGAAGTGGTGATCTAATGCGACAAAATGGACTTCCTGAGACCGTGCAAAGTTCGTGTGGTAAGACCTAGATGTTGCAAGAAGCACTGGACTTGTGTTTTGTCGTAGTTATGGTCCTTACGTGGCGTAGGCAGTTACTCAACCAAGCGCCTGTGTGCGGTTTTGGTTCCTGAACTGTATCTGAAGAGCTTCGCTGGCTCGGCGTACAGTCCCCAGAGGCAATTTCCTTGTCGAACGACATGGGTTCTTTGATCGCAGTTTCGTTCGAAAGTACGCCAGTCATCGCTTTCTCAGCCTTCTGATCATGAATATCGACATTGTCACCGTCTTGTACGGACATGCCCTTCTCAACATCTAACGCGTCCTCTTCTACTGAATGGTTCTGCGTGGTATCAATTGGGCTTCTGTCGTAGTTTCGAAAGCTGAACCAGAAGAAGAATGTTGTGACTGCCATTCCTCCCGTAAGTGAGGCGTAGAAGATGACCAGGTTTGGATCGTGGGCGACAGGCGTCAGAGCGAGAGCGACTACCGAACCGACGCCAGCGACGAGTAGATTGATTGCCTGGACAATTACTTTCATGTCCTTGGGCGAATGGTCGTAGGCGTACTCAAGGCCAGTGACGTAGGCGAAGATCTCACCTCCCGAGATGAGGAAATAGATGGGCGCTTGTAACCAGACATTCGGCCGACTTCGTTTATCCAAGGCTGAACTTGAGCAGTCACTGTCGCTTCCCAAGCATAGCGAAGAAGTATAGATGGCGTGTTGCACGATAGTCGCATACAACATGGCAAGCATCATAAAGCCAAAGCCGATCGTGATGCGCATTATTGGCCCGATGTAGATTCTGCGACGGTGAAGAAGTGGGTAGAGGCCCATCTGAATGGCTGGACCTAGAATGATGCAGCCGACCTGATTGAGTCCCGGCAGTAGGTCGTTTGGTGTACCTCTCATGTCCATTTGTCCGGCTTGCGAAATGAGGTTGTTCTGCATTTGATCGAAGCAAACCCAGAACATTACGAAAGTGAATAGAACGCGGCAACCACGTAGTCCGTGAGTCAGTTCGTCGACCATGTTCTCGGTCCATGAGACGGTCTTGCTGTGGCGCTCGCGCTGGTAGTCGGGGCCCGCGCGCTTCATCTTGCAGCCGTTCTTTATAGCACATGCTACAATCTTTGTGGCTTGCGGCACAATAAGGTTGTCTTTGTGAGACACCTGCACATACCAGTTCTTGCCTGCGATGAGCATGAGAAGTGAGAGGACCATGAAGCCGAGACTGAGGCCGTATGCTTGGGCGAAGCCATACTTCTTCTCGATGAAAACAGTGCCGAACGCAGATAGTGAACCAACGTTTCCGACCCAGAAGTAGAGGTTGTAGATGTACTGGAGAGTCAACTCGTAGTCCGTGATGACCTTTTCGCCCGTCTTTAATGTCTTGATTTGGGGTCCCGACTTCTTGTATTGGTCGGCAAGGAAGGGTGGAAGTATTGCCCTGACTCCTCCACCGCCTAGGCCAATCAGGAACATGGCCACAACAAGTCCAGGGACGCCCCAACCCTTGTCAATGTTGGCCGTTATCGAACTTGCGGTCAGTGCCACGATACCTAGGCAGTACAAAACGATACTGATGATCAGCGATTTGTACTGCCCGAGTTTGCTATCCGCCACGATTGCGACAAATATAGGTGTGACGTAGTAGAATATGTAAAAGCAGCAGTAGATTCGGGTTGCCACTGCTTGCCCGAGCCCGAGTGCTCCGGGGGTCTGATTCTTCCCATAGTGCGATGGATTCTCCATGTAGTTCTCTGTGATTTCAGAGTCAGCTACTTAACTATGACACATCATGTGTTACAAAGAAGTGTAAACTTACGCCATGGTGCGAGCATGCCCCAGAACGCGGCCTTCTCCCAAAGACCTATGACGGCGACAACCCAAAGACGCCACGGTACACTGTCTCTTACTCTTCGTAGCTCAACATTGTGTTTGGTGACGCTCGATAATTCTGAACCTGAGCCTTCGGCATCCACCTCGGAACAGTTCGTATTTCGACTCATCGTGTTGGTTGTAGCTGCCGGTAGATACAATGGCACTGGGCGATTGGAGGTTTGACAATCCCGACAGAAAATGGGTGTTCGCTCAACGAGGGGTATGTAACGTGACGGGCAGTACGAAGTATAACAAGTGGTAGGTAAGCACGTTTGCTTGATGCCTGCTCCCGCTGCAATGCCCTGCAACGTTTTCGTTATGTGATTAGGAAGTTTTCATATGTGTGAAAGGTATGAACTTTTGTAAGTGCAGAATGTTTCGTGTTCATATTTAACGAGGAAAGCTTAGAGACATCGGTGCCGTGGGCTAACTGGGCGCTCTGAACCATGGCTCCGTCGTGTAGTGTCAACTCGCTACCCCCAAAATGCTACGGGTCACCCACGGTTGCCATTAATGGGTGCACAACTCATGTCACCTAACGAGGCGCACTAGCATCTTTCCCAATTGTTTGGGCCACTCTCCATAAATGGCTACGCCCACGTCGCACAGCTACCACATCTGCGCGCCAAGTATGATCAATCGACCGTGGACCACACTAGATCTGGGAACGGCCAATCCCGAAGACCAGAGCAGCGGTCGACTAGCGTCAGATAATACGCGAGAGGGCTGAAAAGGATGCGCTGGACCAGCCACAGCGGCGACAGATGCTGCGACAGGTGCATCGGAGATCGTTCTATTACATCAAGATACGCGCATAGTCATACCTGGAATTCGGATGACACGTTCCTCTCCGGCAGGTATCTGGTTGACTGTAACCCATCTGACCGGATATGCAAGTGACAGAGCGAAGGGTACGACGCATCGTCGACTCCTCGTACTCTTGGATCTAGGGGTAACAGAAGTCTCAATTAGGAACACTACGGCATATCGTCTTCATACTGGAGTAAACCACTGGGCTTATGTGACTGAGAATGTGCCGTATGGTTTGATTCGCCTCGTTTCGCATGCATGAAAGTGTCTACAGGCATATTCTTTGGATATTCAAGTTTGACAAGGGTGCGAAAGAAGCAACTAGTAACAATCTGTAGCTGAGGTTAGCGGAGGTCGCGGCTGGAGATGGACTGCACTGCGGGCCTTTTCGGTCGTGGGGGGCGCTAGATGATTAGGTCAGCCGTTGCCTCAACCAATGACCCAGATTGCACACCTCAGGCCTCAGGCAGCCTCATTTCTCCACTGAGCAAGCCTCTGATAGACCTCGCCTCTAGACTGGAACGATTTTTGCTGGCGATCGAATACTTCTTTCAGCTCACATAGCTGACCTTCTCTCCCTGCGCCATGGTTCGTTAAGATGAGTGTTCCAACTGGCATACCCAGCTTCACTGTTCCACTTGTGGAAGCAGATTGAAGGGATGGTCGAGTGTAGCACAAGCCTCGCTCGGCGTGCGGCTGAATCACGATACCAATCTGGAAAGTAGCACGGACAACCGTTGGCACGCCATGTCTCGACCAGAGTCCGGCTCGCCTCAATCAAGGATCCTCTGCAGATTCGATGATGATGCACCATCACCTGGTAGTCACTGGTATCCCTCGTCGCTGCTCCTCTGGCAGTGGCCAACATGGAAGTTATAAGTGCGTACATGACTTTCGGCATCCGGCGACATGACTGCACCACGTGTGACTATCACCGACCAGTATCGCGGGGTTCACCGCTTGTCGAGGGGGACTTTTCAAGTCATGCCGTTGACTGATGCCCAGACACCCTGTTTGGTGGCACGAGATGTTGCGGTGTCGGCCTTTAGCCACCAATACTACCGTTAGTGGGGAAAACATCGTGTGCTTGCGCCTTCCGAGACTTCCACACAACAACACCAAAGTCGAAAACCCTACCACTTGCAAGCTACAACAATGTACCATCTTGACGGCAACCCATCGCCCTCCGAGCAAACTCTGTTCAAGGATCTGCTTAAAATGACCACGGCCAAGTGGCAAACAATGTTCAAAAAGGAGGATGTTTTCGCAGCAAAGGAAGCGCCAACGCGACCTTCGGTTTCGCGAAGCTCAACTCAAGCCTCAGTACCCACATCGAAGCCATAGAAGCACTCTATTTGCGACTTGAAATGTGGGATATAATCCTTTTGGAACATAGCAAAGGTACTTTTGCCCGGAATTTCATTTGAAAAGTTCGCGCTGTCGTACTACCTCAAATTTTTGTGGTGGCGTTCGAGGACATGTACTTTCGTGCGATTCTCATTTTCTCAATGCTATCAGAGCAAATATGTGCTTTTCATTTGAGCACTTGGTGTCACGTTCTGTTACACCACGATCCATGTAGAAGCATGGCTGACAAGCTCGCAAGCACAGCGAATGGATTACGGAATCTCGGCCACCGACGACATATCCGACTTGACGCCTCGATCTTCAAAACTGACATTCGTCCTTGCACGTACATTAACTCAGCCTCGAACACGCTCGCACACCGCCTCATATGTCCAGACTTGCTGCTGTTGCGTACGTAGTCTTAGCTCGAAATTTGGCGCCATACGACAGCAAGGCAGGGGAAATCGAGGCGCATGGTGGGCGAGTATCCTCTTGGAACGTATGCAAAGCGTAGTGGGCACATGGCAGCTCCTGCTGGAGCCTCCACACTACACTGGCAAGGAATAAAACATCCAGACAAGCTCCGTGGTTCAGGGGTTCAGTGCTGAACCACCATTCGGTGGTCAGATTGTGCTGAGGTTATCATCCAGAGAAGTGAACAATCGAGGAATGGTAGATAGGCGTGCTCAGGCGACAAATCTCTCGCGGGCATTGTGCATATGACGAGTATGCTCAGATCATCGGCTCAAGTGCGAGAAATACCAACAGAAAACATTTTCAAGAATTGCTCACATCAGATCCGATGCCATTGCACTTCGTCATGTCGAATGGAAAGCTGTTTTCAAGGAAATATTCGGGCTTGCCTGCCATTCGGATCTGCCATTCGGACCGCCGCAATCTCGCTTAGAACCAAAAATGGCTTCGCATTGCCACGCTCGTCCATTCGTAGAAATGCTTGCGAAAACACCATCCTGATCCGAGCGTTCTTCAACAGTTGGACGCCTGATGTGTGCTATGTGGGTCTGCAAAATAGTCGTGCACTTACATCTACTGTATCTCTACTCGTCCCCACCACCGAAACCTTTGGGCCCAAGTAGTCTTGTACGCTGGATTCCAAACACATCTTTTAAATCACAGCAGAATCGTGACCTAGGAAAAAACGGTATTGGGTAGAAAGGTACTTGACAAACGGCTGGTAGTGGTAACCAGTGTACATAAATCGAGAAGGGGCCTCGGAACGAGATCTACCGGAAACCAGTGAATCGAACGTCAAACGTCCCATTCTCATTGGACGTTTCTACCCAAGCTCTATTGAGCGTATCGGAGTAGTGTGGCAACAGTGTGATCCCAAAAAGAGCTGAGTCATCATGGACATTGGAGACTTGGAGAAACTCCGGCCGTGTGGCCGCTTGGAAACATACAGCACCGCGAGACACCATCTTGGCTACTACAACAACGTGGCACTGACTGCAACCTACAACTCCTCGTCGCAATCGTCGGACGCTCTAAAGGACTCCATATATGCTGCGCTCAAGCATGTCATCGCCAAACACCCAGTCCTCGGTGCTGTACCAGTGGACGAAGGCAAATCCTACCCGGATACGTTCTTTGTTCGTCTTCCTCTCATCGATTTATCCAGATCTGTCGAAATTCGAGATCGGAAAAGCAAGATACCAAGTGTCGGTGAAGTCGATGCAGAGCTGAACCAGTTGTTGGCAGAACAACATGCTCGCAATTTTAAAGATGATACAGGAACCAATCCATTTTGGCGGCTTGTTGTTTTGACCTCATCAACAGGTAAGGACACATTTACGGCGACATGGACATTCCACCACGCATTATCTGACGGCGCATCGGCCTTCATATTTCACGAGACATTCCTCGACGGCTTGAACAACATGGAAGCTGTGCCAAATGCCGATTCAATTGTGGAGACGCCAACTTCGCCTCTTCTACCAGCTTTCGAAGATCTACATCCTATGACAATATCTTGGCCATTCTTCCTGACCACCATCTCGAAGGCCCTTCTCCCATCCATCTTCGATAGGCGCCTGGAAAAGCTATGGACCGGCAACCCAGTCCCCACCAAGATTCCCTCTCCACCCCAATGTCACTTCCGCACCCTCATCCTCCCTGCCAACACGACCAAGCTCCTAGCCGAAGCCAGCCGCAAGGAAAACGTCAGCGTAACCTGCACCCTCGAATGCCTCATCGCCGCCTCCCTCTTCACTCACCTCCCACCCTCGCAATTCGACAAGATCAAATTCTCCAATCCCATGAGTATGCGGCGTTTTCTGAAGGACGTCCCCGACGACCAGATGCTTGTCGCAGTGAACCAATACCACTTCACGCACCATCGCACCTCATCCCTGCACGAATGCAGGGTCCTGCAGAACTTCTCCTGGGCCGAAGCACGCGCCGTAAAATCCACCATCGAAGCCGAACTCGCCAAAGCCGGCGCAGACAATCCCATCGCGCTATTTAAATACGTGTCGAACATGCACGACTTCGTGAACGGACATTTAGGCAAGCCGCGCGGCTCGAGCGTCGAGTTGTCGAATATCGGCGTGTATAGGAATAGAGATGAGGGAGGGAGGTGGACGATTGGCAGGGTCACGTTTAGTCAGTGTCCGAATCCGACTGCTGAACCGCTTTGTGTTAGTGTGGTTACAGGTGGTGATGGTTGTGCAAATTTGAACTTTTGTTGGTTTGAGGGTGCGGTTGAGGAGGGGTTGGTTGAGGAGATTATGGAGGGGGTGAGGCAGGGGGTTGAAGCGATGGTTGGAGAGAGGCAGTTGTAATGTCTAACGCGTAGTGATGTGCACTTCATATGGTATGCGAACTGAACGATTGATGTTTAAAATGTTGCATTAATATATGTTTGCCAATGAGGTATCCAAACATCCAAGTAACTTCTCATCCGGCCAGGTCACGAGTAATTCCAGAAACTCCGGTGCGCCATTCAGAAGTGA